>NW_027175430.1:0-249333 GCF_028021215.1 Eschrichtius robustus
TCTGGTTATGTAAGGATCCCCGGTGTCATCTGACAGAAATGTAGATGGTATGTTCTTTCTCTGTTTTCTCCCCTGCTTCCTCTCCTCTCTGTCTGTCTGTCTGTCTGTCTGTCTCTGTCCCTCTCCCTCTCTGCCTCTCCTTCCCTCCTGCTCCCACTCCTTCCTGAGAGAGGATAGACAGAGTGTGAGAGAGGGAGACTCAGAGGGAGAGGGAGGAGGGAGGGAGAGGGAGAGAGGGAGAGGGAAGAGGGAGAGGAAAGAGGGAGAGGGAAGAGGGAGAGGGGGAGAGGGAGAGGAAAGAGGGAGAGGGGGAGAGGGAGAGGGAAGAGGGAGAGGAAAGAGGGAGAGGAAGGAGGGAGAGGGAAGAGGGAGAGGAAAGAGGGAGAGGAAAGAGGGAGAGGAAAGAGGGAGAGGGGAAGAGGGAGAGGAAAGAGGGAGAGGGGAAGAGGGAGAGGAAAGAGGGAGGGGGGAGAGGGAGAAGAAGAGGGAGAGAGGGAGAGGGAGACAGGAAGAGGGAGGGAGGTCTCTTCCTCTCTCCCTCTCCCTCTCTCCTCCTTCTCTCCCTCACCCTCTCTCCCTCTCCCTCCCTCCATCACCCTCCCTCCTCCCTCCCTCTCCCTCTCCCTCCGTCTCTCCCTCTAGAGACAGAGGGAGAGGGGAGAGGGGGGAGAGAGGGAGGGAGGGAAAGGGAGGGAGGGAGAGGGAGAGAGGGAGGGAAACAGGGAGAGAGAGGGAAGGAGAGAAGTCTCCTTCTGTTTCCCTCCCTCTCTCCCCCCCTCCCTGTCCCTGTCTCCCCCCTCTCTCTCCCTCTCTGCCCCCCTCCCTCTCCCTCTCCCTGTCTCCCTCTCCCTCGTCTCTGCCTCTCC
The DNA here is from genome assembly GCF_028021215.1 of Eschrichtius robustus. NCBI lineage: Eukaryota > Metazoa > Chordata > Mammalia > Artiodactyla > Eschrichtiidae > Eschrichtius > Eschrichtius robustus. Next base: position 867 of record NW_027175430.1, read on the forward strand.
CTCTGTCTCTCCCTCTCTGGAGGGAGTGAGGAGATGGAGAGAAGGAGGGAGAGGGAGGAGAGGGAGAGAAGGAGAGGGAAAGGGAGAGAGGGAGGGAGGGAGGGATAGAGGGAGGGAGAGAGGGAGGGAAACAGGGAGAGAGAGAGGGAAGGAGAGAAGTCTCCTTCCCTCCCTCTCCGTTTCCCTCCCTCTCTCCCTCTCCCTCTCCCTCGTCTCTGCCTCTCCCTCTCTGGGAGGGTGTGATGAGATGGAGAGACGGAGGGAGAGGGAGACTAGGAGGGAGAGAGGAATAGAGGGAGGGAGGGAGAGACGTCTCTCTCTCCCTCTCTCTATCCCTCTCCCTCTCCTTCTCCCACCTCTCTCTCCGTCTCCCACCTCCCTCTCCCTCCCTCTCTCTCCCTCTCCTTCCACCTCCTTCCCTCTCCAGAGAGGGAAGGAGGTGGAAGGAGAGGGAGAGAGAGGGAGGGAGAGGGAGAGAGGGAGGGAGAGAGGGAGAGGGAAAGAGGTAGAGGGAGAGAGGGACAGGGAAAGTGAGACAGGGAAAGTGGGAGGGAGAGGGAGAGAGGGACAGGGAGAGAGGGAGAGGGAAAGGGGGAGAGGGAAAGGGGGGTAGGGGGAGAGGGAGAGGGAAAGAGGGAGAGGGAGAGAGGGACAGGGATAGAGGGACAGGAAGAGAGGGAGGGAGAGAGGGACAGGGAAAGAGGAACAGGAGAGAGAGGGAAGGAGAGAGGGAGAGGAAGGGACAGAGATAGTCAGAGGCAGAGATGGAGGGAGAGGCGAGAGTGAGAGGCAGGGAGGGAGAGGGAGGGAGGAACAGAGGGAGAAGGGCTGAGGAGGGGGGCTCCCTCTCCCTCCCATGCTCTCCCCACTGCTTTCTCTTTTTTCTGCTTCAACAGACACCAGGCACCTTTTAGATCAGCCCTGAAGTCAAAGTTGATGCTTGGACAGCCTGACCTCCCCGCTGACTTCCAGCCTGGGACCACAGCTGGGAGATGAAGTCTACGGGGCCCTGGGTGGCGACAGCGGGCTGCACAGGCACCTCCTCTGACGCCCAATTTCTCCTCGTTTACGAGGCAGCCGCCAGCTCCCCTCCCTGACTCCCCAAGATTTGGGGCCTTTTTAATATGTGTCCATAATGCCATGAGCTACTATTTAACTTTTCTACGAGGACCCATTTCCCGAAATGCAGTGGTTTTCGGCCTTGGCTGCACTAGAGAACCCCCAGGGAAGGGAGAGAAGTCTCTCCCTCTCCCTCCGTATCTCCTTCTGCCTCTCTCCCTCTCCCTCTCCCTCTGGGGTGATGCCCGATGAGCTCAGATTCGCAGATGTTCCCCCCATCCCCTCTCTGTGCCTTGCGTGGGGTCTGGGCCTTCTCACTGTGGCCCGGGTACAGCCTTGACATTCAGACATCGGTTCCTGCAAGGACACTTGCGTTTGGTCCACAACGCGTGTGGCTGCAGCCTGTGCTTCTCCCGTTTAGCATCTTCAGTAGATGGGGGCTGTGCATGAGCCCTTCATCTTCCCCGCAGACACCACTGGTGCTTGCTCGGCCTCGCGGGTGATGTGGGGGGCACGGAGGACAGTCCTGTGTCCCCACCTTCTTGGGCTGCAGACAGGCCACGTTGGTCCTGTGGTGACTGGGGGCTCCCAGGAGAACCCCACCGCAGACCTGGAGAGGTGGCCCCAGAGAAGGTGACGTACGCCTGGGGCCGGGCCTCACCAGCCAGCCACGGGCCACCTGCAGCAACAGGCCTCTCGCCGTCCAGGGGCTGGGTGTTCAGGCGCCGTGGGGATGAGCTGCTGTCTGCACGGCAGCCGAGTTTGTATTGTTGAGCCCGGGGAGGCCCCTGGGTGGCTCCTGGAGAGCCTGGTCGCATTTCTTCCTGCCCTTGGCCTTAGAGCTCATCACGGTTCACAGCCGTTTCTGGTTCCAAAAGGACCTGTGTTCATAAAGACCACGTGTTAGGACAGCACCAAAGTGTCTAGAAATCCGGGCCAGGAGGAGGAGGGAGGGGGATTGGCTGTGCCCGCCAGTGGCCTGAGAGCCCTGCCACCTGCACCGCCCACAGAGACCTGGCCCGGGGCCTGTGGGGAGGGCGTGGCCCACGGTCCCCAGCGCTGGCCATCTCTGGGTTCCAGGAGAACTGCGCGATCCTCGGGGAGCTGGTAAGGCTGCAGGCTCAGAAGTCCCGCCTGCTGGGGTTCAGCACGCGTGCCGACTCCGTGCTGGAGATGAACGCGGCCAAGACCAGCCAGGTGGTGGCCACTTTCCTAGGTAACCCCGCCTCCCCGAGTCCCAGTGGGGACGGGGGTCAGGCGGACCTTGACTGGACGTGGTGCTGCCTGAGACCCCACTGTGTCAGCCCTTGGGGGTCGCCTTCCCCAACCCTTCATTCTGCCTCGAGGGGCGTGAGGTGGGGGGGCGGCTGGGGGGCTGCCACAGGGACATAGCTGAGCCTCTCCCCTCCGCCCGCAGATGAGCTGGCCCAGAAGCTGAAGCCCCTCGGGGAGCAGGAGCGGCCGTGATCCTGGAGCTAAAGAAGGCTGAGTGCCAGAGGCGGGGCCTGCACTTTGACGGGCCCATCAACGTCTAGGACCTGCGCTACTACATGAACCAGGGGGAGGAGACGCGCTACCACGTGGACCAGCACCTGCTCAATGAATCCTTCCCCATGCAGGTGGTCACGCGCGGGGCGGCTGGCCATCTCCCAGGAGCTGCTGGGGCTGACCTTCGACCTGGAGGAAGGCGCCAACATGTGTCACGAAGATGAAGATGTGAGGCTCTACACGGTCCGGGACGCGGCCTCGGGCAAGGTCATCCATCAGCAAGTTCCACCTGGACCTCTACCCTCAGTGCATGCGTGGGGGAACCTGTCGGCCGTGGGCCGGGGCTCCTCTGTGGAAGCGGGGCCTCACCCGCGTCCCTCCCCCAGGGAAGGGAAGTCCGGGCACATGGCCTGCTTTGGCCTGCAGCCGGGCTGCCTGCAGCAGGATGGGAGGCGCCAGATCGCCATCGCGGCCATGGTGGCCAACTTCACCAAGCCTACGCCCAACCCGCCCTCCCTGTTGCAGCATGATGAGCTGGAGACCTACTTCCATGAGTTCTGGCAAGCGATGCACCAGCTCTGCTCTCAGGAGGGTGCGGGCGAGGGGCTGCAGGCAGGGGGCGGGGAGGGCCCGGGCTCTCCCGTGGTCCTCAGGCAGGCCCTCGCCACCGGGATTCTTCCGCTGATGTCACCCCGCACGTGGTGATGCCCTCGGTGTCAGTTTCCATCATCAAACCCAACCACGCACTGGGCGCGTAAACAAGGGAAGTGGATGGCCGCGAGACTCTGGAGGCTGGAAGTCCCAGATCAAGGAGTCAGGACTGGTTCCCTGCATGTTAAATACATGTATTCAAGAGTTGCCTTAAAAAAGACAAAATAGAAGAAAGGAACGTTGCCTGCAAGTCTGGTGACAGGCGGTGATGAGAACCAGAGGGTAGGCTCTGGGGCCGGGAGCGCCGCGCCCTGTGAGGCCCTGGGGCTGCTGCCAGTCTCGGTGGAGGCTCAGCAAGTCCCAGTGACTTCCCCACGGCGGGGTCCCCAGCTGAGCGTCTGGGCCCAGGACCCAGTGCTCGTTCAGTCTTCCTGCGGTCAGCCCTTCGTCCTGAGAGCGATGCTCTCACAGGCTGCAACCGGAGTGCGTGGGGACACTTTACTGAGCTGTGCAGCCGTCACTACTGCCCTGTTCTGGAACATTTCCCTCACCCCAAAAATGTCCCTCACGCCCTTACTGATCATTCCCTCCCCTCCCCTCCCCTGCCCCTGACAACCAGGAACCCACTCTGACTCTGTGGATCTACCTGTTCTGGACGTTTCCCCTCAGTGGGGTCACACCCTGTGTGTCCTTCTGTGTCTGACTTCTCTCGCTGAGCATCGTGTTCTCAGGGTGCATCCACGTGGCAGCGAGTGTCAGGGCTTCACACCTTTGCGTGGCTGAGGGCCGGAAAGAAGACAAACGAAAAGAAAGGCACGTTGCCTGCGACTCTGGTGACAGCCGGTGATGAGAACCAGAGGGGAGGCTCTGGGGCCGGGGGCACCACACACTGTGAGGCCTTGGCGCTGCTGCCAGTCTCGGTGGGGCATGGGCAGCGCCGTCCCCCAGGGGCTGCGGGACAAGCTCATCAAGTCCCGGTAGGCCAACCCAGGTGCAGCTGGGCCGAGGGAAGGGAAGGGGGTGCCCAGACCGCCCGGCTGGAAAGCGCGGCCTGGACACAGTGCCATCCCCCCCGTCTCCTTCCTCCCGCCCCCCAGGCCTCTTCAACCTGAGCCAGATCGTCCTGGCCGAGGTGGACCAGGCCCTGCACACACAGACGCCCGCGGACCCGGCCCAGGACAATGCCCGCCTCTGCCAGGAGATCCTCAGGGTCCCAGCCACGCCAGGTAGGCAAGCGCGCGCCGGGCCCACCTTAGCGGTCGGTTGGCGGCTACTGCCCAGGTCAAGAGGATCCTCTGGTGGTGTGTGAAGGGGGGACCGACTGACGGGCTCTGGCCAAGTCCCGCTGACCTCTGGCCTCTTCCTGCCTGGGTTCCTGGGCTGGTCCCTCCAGCTGTGGCCCACGGAGTCGCGAAGGGGTGGGGTGGGCGTATCTGCACGTGCTTTCTGGAGAGCCTGCAAGGGCTTCATAGCCCGGAACGGAACGCGTCGACGAGGTTTGCCGGTGCGTGTCGGTGCGGAGACGCAATTCACTCTCTCCTGAGCGCTTTAACCCGCGCTCTTCCCCGTGCTGGAGGGCGAGCCCTGACTCATCCCTCAGAGCCTCAGACAGCTGTCCTTGTAAGAGGCTTAGGGGTGAACCCCCGTGAGCTTCAGCAGAAAGTCGGCAAAGATTGATTTGTGTCCCTCCACTGAGTTGCCCGCAAGGTCCCCGTTTTCTAGAAGTGTTGGGCCAATACTCCCTGTAGTGGCAGGGGACTCAGACAGGGCTGCTTTGAGGCCCCAAGCTCTGCGCTCTGGGGAAGGGGCACGGAGCGGCCAGTGGGGCCGGGCAGGAGCCTCTCCGCCTGTGTCCCCAGGACCCACCTGCCTGCGACCTTCGGCCGCCTGGCAGGAAGATACAACGCCCAGTCCTATGGCTACCCGTGCAGCGAGGTGTACTCCGCGGACACGTTCCACACACGCTTCAAGTAGGAGGGCGTCCTGAGTGGCAAGGTGAGAGGCCATCCTGCCGCGCAGACCAACACAGAGGTCCTTGGCCTGGGCCTAGATGCTTGTGCCGCCCGCCTGGGCCTGCCAGGCTCTGAGGGCCCTGCCCTGGACCCCCTGCTCCCCTGCCCTTTGTTCAGTCACAGCACAGGTGGCCACACCCACACCCTCAGTGAAGGCGGAGCTCCACCCTCCTGCAGCCCCGCCCCCTCTCGGCAGGTTGCCATGGACTACAGAAGCTGCATTCTGAGGCCAGGTGGCTCCAAGGATGCCAAGGGCATGGTGAAGCTCTTCCTGGCCTGTGACCCCACGCAGGATGCCCTTCCTCCTGAGCAAAGGGCTGCAGGTTGAGGGCTGCAAGCCACCGGCCTGCTGACGGCACGGGGTTCTGCCCACCCAGGCGGGCCCGGTGCCTTAGCGCCCCACCGGGGCAGGGGAGGGGTCGCGTGTCCTCCCAGCCCCTGAGTCCCTGGCGGCCCGGCCTCGGCCAAAAGTCTCCACCTGGACGTGTCTGGAGAGCCTGGCGTCAAGGCTCCCCCTTGTTGCACTAATGCAATCCCTTCCTGGGGAGCTTTCCTGGTAACAAAACTGTTCTTTGAAAATGCAGCCATTAATAAAAAGACTCTACTCCTGGTCTCTGCCTGCCGTCCCTTCCACCACAGCAGTGGCATGGGGGCCGTCACACTGGGGGGAGTTCTGACCTTGGTCGGGAATCAGCCCTGGGGCCGTGGTGATGCGCTGGGGTCACTGGGAGACGGCTGAGCTGTGGGGTGAGTTCAGACACCGATGGTGCCCTGCATCCCAGCCGGGCAGGCTCTCCAGTGAGGGGGTGTCAGTTTCCTGCCGGCCTCTTGCCCGGCACTGTTTGGCATGTCGGGGGCTGTGATTGGCTGCAGCTGCTTCTGGCGGTGGGCACAGCTGCTGGAAGCCCGGCTGTGGCTGTCCCTGTGCCCTGTCCTCCTGCTCACGGCCGGCCGGCTGGCTCCCTCCGCTCATCGGCAGCTGCTGAAGTCTGGACCACTGCAAGGGGCCGCCTTCCTGCGTCCTAGCAATTCTGCCCAAAGGCCTCAGGGATGCGGTTTGGCGGCAGTAGGAATCCAGAGAGGGTGCTGCCCCACTGGAGCGCTAGGGTGGGTCTGGACCGTCCCGTGTGTCCTTCCCTGGCCTTTGAGCTCCTCGGGAGCCCTGCCTCCGGCCCTTCGCCCCCACAAAGGACGCCAGGCAGCGGAGCGAGGGCGCGGGCAGCGCCCCGACCTTCTCCCCGGGGCCCAGGCGGGCAGGCTGTGCCACGTTCTGTCCTCCCCTCAGCCTGCCCGCCCGTTCTCACCCGCCCTGGGCCAGTCGGCTGTGGACCAGGCTGTGGTGTCTGCCCTTCTGCAGACCCGGCTCAGCTCCCTGCACCCACTTCTGTGCCTTCTGTGTTCTGGGCTGGTCGCAGGCCCAGAGCCGGTGGGCAGGCACCCCGTGGCCGGGAGGGCTGTTCCTGCGAATTCCCTGGGGCTCGAAAAGGAGCACAGCCGGCCTTCCATCCGGCACTTCTCCATGGACATGGAAGGGGCGTGTCGAGGCCTGGGGGCTGCTCGTCTTCCCGTGCACCGAGCCCCCCGATGGTCCCCGCGCAAAATCCAGGTGTGGCGTTGGCACCCCAGCCGTGTGCCGGGCAGTCTGTGGCGGGTGCCACAGGCCTCGGGCTGGTGGGCCACAGGGTTCCCGAGCGGCAGGTCAGGACTGAGAGGGTGAGGCCTTTCCCCGGGTCCAGGGCCCAGACTGATGCCGGCTGGAGGCCCCTCCGTTCACCGCCCGCACCCCCCCAGCCCCTGCCCTCACGTGAGCCCCCAGGGCTGAGCTCAGGTGTTGCATGCCCAGGCTCCCCGGCAGCCCAGCCCGTTCCCACTCCTCCATGGTCACTGAAGGACTTGGAAGCAGGTTGCCCCACAGAGACTGCTGTTCCCCGAGCCCTGGGCAGGGGGCAGGGAGGACGGGCACAGGGCCCTGCAGGGGTGTGGGCGCCGGGGCAGCCGGAGCAGCTCCACACAGGAAGTAAGAGCATCTCACCAAAAACAGTGCGTTTCTCCAGCCGCCCCGGGACCTGGGCTCAGGTCCTGGGGCAGGAAGGGGCAGCAGTGCAGCTGTTAGCTGTCACTGGGGGTCGACTGTGGCCCGGTGCCACCTCTTAGATCCTCCCCCGTCCCCTTCCGGGGTTGCGACCGGACCCCTGCCAATCGGGTTCTCACTCCTCCCCGTCCCCTACGCCGGCTCCATGAAGGTGGAAGGAACACATTTTTTAAAAGGTTAGAGCTCGGGCTTCCCTGGTGGCGCAGTGGTTAAGAATCCGCCTCCCAATGCAGGGGACAAGGGTTCAAGCCCTGGTCTGGGAAGTTCTCACACGCTGCGGAGTAACGAAGCCCGTGCGCCACAACTACTGAGCCTGCACTCTAGAGCCCGCGAGCCACAACTACGGATGCCCGCGTGCCTAGAGCCCGTGCTCCGCAACAAGAGAAGCCACCGCAATGAGAAGCCCACGCACCGCAACCAAGAGTAGCCCCCGCTCGCCGCAACTGGAGAAAGCACGCACACAGCAAGGAAGAGCCAACGCAGCCAAAAATAAATAAAATAAATAAAGTACATAAATAAATTTTTAAAAATCATATTAAAAACCTATTAATGAGATTTTAAAAAATAGTCAGTTAGCTACTTAGTTTTGTGCTGGGTCTTAGTTGCCACAGGCCGGCTCCTTAGTTGTGGCAATCAAATATTTTATATTCTTTTTTGTTCCTGAACAAAGGCCTCAGAATCCAGTATCTATTTGATAACGCTCACAGCATAGCTCAGCATGGAAGAGCCACATTGTTCTTCTTTGGCTGCTATGTACCAAACAGCCGTTTGTACTGTTTTACCAAATGCCTGTATTTAATACCTGTTTTAAAAAACATAGTGAGATCTCAAAACTTTAAACTGACTAAAGTAAGATTCTCTCTGTAGTACTACTTATTTGACCAACAAACACTACCTGATGACACTGGTGTGGTGCACTGAGCCTTACTCTAGCATATCGGGATAAACCCTGTTGCGACAAGTGTTCATCCTCCAAGTCCCCAAGGCCTCTCACACACTGCCAGCGAAACTGCTTCCTGCTTGGGAAAGAGTGCCCCAGTTCGTTTCTTCAGAAGCTTGAAGGCTACGGAAGCCCTCCAAAAGGTTAGAGGGCAAAGAACAACTCTAAAACTGGCACATTTGTTTAAAAAAACACACTTGTCAGTATTACAAGAGCCAGCTTGCTTTCCCTTGTGACACGGTTTCTTCGGAGGCAAGGGGTGTGGCCATGGGACTTGGACAAGCTGTTTCCCTCTGTCTCAGTGTCCCACCTGTGAGTGGGTAGTCTGACTCAACTTCATTACAGACATCTGAATAAGGATCATGAACAGTGGCATCTAATTTCCAAAATAAAAACAGGAGAATCAGTATGTCTTTTACAACAGGACGTCAAGTCTACCTCAATGATATTGCTAGCCTTGAGTCCAGTGCTTCTCGCTCAGTGCAATTGTGGCCCCCAGGGGACATCTGGGAAAGCCTGAAGGTGACTTTGGTGGTCACAACTGGGAGGAGAGAGAGGGAATGTTACGGGCATCTAGTGAGTAGAGGTCGGGACCTTGCTAAACACTCTACGATGCACAGGACTCACACCCACAGCAAAGGTTTATCTGGCCCCAAAAGTCAATGCCTTGCTTGAGAAACCCTGCCTTAGAGCAAACCACGGATACTCATCTTTAGCAGGTAACAGGGCATTTACTACCCACCTGTAAACCTACAGACTTCCCGACTTCCACAGCTAATCCTGTGGCAGGAATGAAATAGATAGCATGTGACCATCTGGTAGTATCTAGGTTTGCCCCTCAAGTCACACGGGACAGTGCTAGAGACTGACATTTTCTATATTGGAGGCCTTTGGCAAGCCACCAGTTTTCTAACCTAAAAAGTCTAAGCAGCATTATTACAATACACATAATAACACGACAACTCTGCTTTTATAGACAGATTAGATGTGGGAAAGGAGCTTATCTGACATCAGAAGGAAATGCTTTAAACGCATCACATCTGCTGGTTTGACTGTCAAATCTTGACAGCTGGAGAGGTAGGAAGGTAGACAGGAGAGAACACACCAAAGTTACGGGCCTGCTGAGTCCTCGGCTCTAACCATAATACACTTCGTACTGCCCTGGGTCCAGGGATATGTTCTAACACCCTCTCAGTCACTTACGGTCCAGAGACAGACCAAGTGTAAATTCACAATTACCAGCAAGTGTACCAAAATAAGGCAGAGTTAAGAAACTGAAACGTGAGCCCTACCTGGTCTTTTTCTTCTTCATCGACAGAATCACCTGATTTTGCTTTTTCAGGGTCTTCCTCAGGTTTCTGTTTGGCAGGGCTGTCACACACAGTAAGGCCAACTGGTAGCTCAGCCAGACCCTACACTTGCAGTGGGCACAAAACAACTTATATTCCTCCCTACCAAGAATACCCTCTGTTTGGAAAGATTCAGGGCATGGACACCCTCTTCCCTCCAAGGAGAAGCACTTCTGGCCAGGACATTAAAACAAGCTTCGAGCTTAATGTTTCTTTGGATGACAGGTTTAGAATACCACCGTTTTGCAAACCCTAAGAAATAATGGATCTAGACTTTGATCAACGGCTGCTAGAATCACTGAAGAGACATTACATGCCTCTGATGGACAACCCCATACCGTCAATGAAGTCGCACAAAATAAAGCTGGAATCTGATCAGGACTCTAGACCTAACTACCAGTTGACAGAAAACTAGACACAAGGGAACACATTCACCACCGAAACGAAGCAGTCAGCCAGACCTAGAAGCAATCTATCACTTGAAAGCCTTAAGGAACAAATCAACCAAACCCTGTTACACAAGGGGAGGTATGAACACTGCTATATATTTGTTAGTAAGGAACTGTTACACTTTGTAAGGCATGTTTTGTCTTCTTCAAAAGACTGTTTGCTAGATGTTAGCAATTATAGCAAAATATGAATAAAAAACTTGTCAGAGAAAGAGACCTTGTCATCTAGAAATATCGTATTTGTGGATAAGATGACATGTCCGATTTGTTTCAAAGTAATCCAACTGGGAGGACATGGGTGTGTATGGAGTTGTAATCCATTTGGAATAATTTTCACTTGGAGCATATGGCGGTATAGATGAAACAACAGCCAGGAGCTGTTAACTGTTGATACTGGGTGATAGGTACACAGGGGTTCATTTTACTATCCTTGGTATTTTGTGTATGTACATTTGAAGTTTCCCATGCTAAGAGTAAACATGGATGAGGTCTTCAGAAATGCTGTTCCATGAATGTCTAAAAACAGAATATCAAAAGGAAAACCTAAGCAATGTGGAAGTCAGAATTACTAAGTTACATCCTACTAATTCTATATGTGTTTTACCAAAAACAGTTGGCCCCTAAAATGGGGGCTGTCCATTCATTATATACTGACCCCCTTGGGAAATGAGATGTGATGGTGGTCTGCCTGGTAGTTTGCCTTGTAATCCTGGGGCTCCATGAGACTTCAGCTGCTTACAGAAAAGAAACAAAAAAGCCACTATGAATAAAGAGTTCACAGCCAAGGTACAGTTCTTCAGCATTAGCAAGCTGGTGCACAGACCAGGTTCTGAGGATTAAGTATCCTTCTCTTCTTATTCTAAGCAACCACCATCTTCATAAAGTCATCAAATTAGCACCTGCCAGTTTGCTAGGCCATTTTAACACAAGCTCTTGTATGAAGGGCCCAACCCTGAGACGGACAAGGAAACAGAGCCTCTGCTTATTTCGTCAAACGATGAAGTGGCCAAGCACCTGACCTGAGCTCAAGTCCCAGGCTCTTATTTTTAAAAATTCCAGAAGAGTTACTCTGACTACAAGCGGGGAAGGAGTCTAAGAATAAATGTTTAGCTTCAACAGGCATGTCACTTACAAGTCATAAATATCAGCAGCTCCTGTTTTCTTATACCTCATCAATTCAACCACATTAGGGGATCTAATGCTCTATAACTTGGTCGAAGACAAAAATTTAAAGTATATATCTAAGCTAGTTAGAAGTATACACAAGAGGGAATTCCACAGCGGTCCAGTGGTTAAGACTCGGCACTCTCACTGCCGAGGGCCCGGGTTCGATCCCTGGTTGGAGAACTAAGATCGTACAAGCCGAGCAACGCAGCCACCCCCCACCTCCCACCCCCCCCCAAAAAAAAAGATACACAAAAAACAAGTACTGCCGGTGGAGGGGTTGTGTGTGGGGGGAACAGACAGACACTATGGCACCAAGTCTGTCCTCCCCTTAGGCGGTACCAGACTCCAACGAGGTCAAACGAGTCAAGTGCTTTTACATTTTGTTTCTCCATCGGACTTGCTTCTCCTGGGCATGCAAAGTTTGCAAACAGGTTTGGGGGACTTCTTTTTCTCTGCTATTTCCACTCTGCGCTCCTCACCACTTGTCTGGCTCCCGTTTTCTAGACATCCATTCACTTCCTGACTGAAAGCATGTTCTCCAAGGACAAATCTGTATTTAAAAGGGATTTGACTTTAGCCAGGTAGCCCTCCTACAGCAGGAAAGGATAATTTAAGTAGCAGTGAATGTCAACAAGTGGCCATGAGAGAATAAGGAAACACATGCGCTTCCTTTATAACTATCAGGTAACAGGGAGAGGTGGGATGATCCTGCCTCCCTGGTCACAGACAAGTTACATGGGAGGAAACGTTTTCTAGCCCCCGGGATGCTGACGACTGAACCTCTGATAATTCTTCTTTATGTCATTTGGTTTCCAAGTCACATAACTGATTCTTTATTTCTGTCTGCAGAAATTCAGGCAAGAGATTCCATTTCTCCTTCACGCATTCCTAAGGGAAGGATATAGGTTTAGAAGTCTCCACATTCCCAAGCTATGAATCAATGGACTAATACACAAATAGTTACACTGCCTGGTCACATAACAATGACTGAATGGCAGGCAATGCTGAGTCGGCCAAAAAGAAAACGAAATATTCACAAGACATGTTCCTGTTGTTTTCGTTAAGCTCATATCACACCATCTCCAGAGTGGTGAAAAATGGAAAGATTAAAGGTGAAACAGACACATAATAGCATACTAGAACAAACCTGATTTTGAAAAACAGTGTGACCAGGACAAATTATAATCCAGACTCGATGGTACGGAACCCAGACTGGGAAACTCGATGAGTTACCAAAAGCTAACCAATAATAGCCTATTAGTCCAGCACGTTAGACAAAAACATCCACGTTATCCTCAACTTCAGGGAAAAGAGAGCCAATTCCACTTAAATTTGTTTTTAGGAACTACATAGTGTCGGTCAAATGGTCACATTTGATCATACATTTTGTTAAGGTGGAGATTACCTTACCTTTTCTGTTAAACTATCTCTTTCCAAATCTTTGAGCCTAGGGGAAGAAAAAGGGAAGAAACAAACACTTGTTTGGCAACATTGTCTACCTGTAAGAATACCACAGTGTAAAGAACTTTGGAAAGAAGTTTAACATGAATGTTAGAAAAAAATACAATGGCTTTTCCCTCCCCCAGTGTCTAGAATGCCCTAAGGTAATGCCTACACGTTAATAAGTTATTTTCAATATGAATGAGGTCCCCCTTTTAGGGGGTGGTTTTCTGATGGTGGTAAGAGATGGTAGAGGAGCTCCAGAACAACATTTTTTCTTTTTTTTTTTTAACGTTATTTTAAAGACACTGGGAAAGGGGAAGCAGGTCACACAGTTGGGTTCCTTCCCAAGCTAACTGACCTATAGGTGGTCTTCCTCCAGTTGGACCTGACAAGATTTCATAGAAGGGCATACAGAGGTTAGAAAGAGTGGACCAGGGTGACAGGATGCTGTGGGGAACAGCCAGCTAACATTCCCAAAGGCCAGGATGGGGTGGTAGCAGCATTCGGAGAAGGAATATACGAAAATGGAGGAGTCAAGGCATCTGGGGCAGCAGGGGTTGCCCACACCCAAGCAAGAGAGACGAAGCTAGAAAAGTTGGCTGGCGCCTCACCCAAGAGCTCATCCTTGCAAATGTTTGTACCCAGTCATTCAGAAGTGCAGAACTGTCATGAGTTTAGCTGGAAGATCATGGCCTGATTTGGTTCTTGAAGATTAGTATCTTGCCTCTCTGGGGAGGAAGGCAGCGAAAAGAAGAAAGGAACAAAACTAGGAGACACCGAGGAAACGGGGAGGCTGCTGTTCCTAGCCTGGGCGCTGACTGTGGGCAGTTGGGTGCGAACAGGTCTAACCAGCTGGGCGAGCGTCCCTCAGCAGAGGGGCAGCACCCTGGGCAGGCACTGGGCCTCCACCATCTATGGATCCTCCCCTCCAGCACCCAGGCTAGGTACTCAGTTACCAGCAGCCCAGAGGGCAGGAACAGAGCTCTGCCAGGCTGGCCTTCCCAGAGGGCACGTGTAAGCAGCACAGCCAGGAAGGTGAGCGACAGGCTTTGCTGGCTTGTCGGGAAGGAGGGCGACGTCTGGCTCGGCAAGGCTGGAGTCAGCGCTAGCCTCCCCTCGGACACGGGCACTGGGCCCCCGGCCTCAGGCGCACACAGGCCTCCAAAGCCCTTCCCTCAGGATGGCGCTCAGACCCTCCACCCAGCCCACCCTCCCACCCCAAACACCAGCAGGTCAAGCACCACTCAGAGAAGGGGGCCTTTAAAGGGCTTTGGAAAATCTTAGAATCCGGATATGGAAGCTACTATGTTTCACTTGTAGCTGAGAGCTCTGCTCCCAGAGCACAGGATGGCCGAGGGGGGCGAGATGGGAGGGTCTCGCTGTGACCCCCAGGCACCGCTGGCCTTTTCAGCCACATGCCTGCCTTCCTTGGAAATACATTTCATTAACAGCCAAACGGAACACCCTGAGAAACAGGAGGAATTCTTGGTTCGTTTCAACCCTTAGCAACAGTGAATTTTCACCACCGGGTATTTCGTCTGCTCTCTGCAATGCGCTGCAACTTGCCTTTGCGCTAAACGTGCCTCAGCTGTCCATGGCACCCGACACACTTGGCGACTCCTAATATAGGCCTCCTAATATGCATGTGGTTAATACTGGCTCTTTTAATTTTAGCACATCGGAAGACATAAGGGGTATAAGTTCTAGTAGCATTAAAAACAAGAAAGAGTTAACCAATTCTAATAGTAGCTTTTCCTTTTCGACCACTTCCCAAAATTATAGTTCTCTTTTTCTGTCTAGCAGTTGTGGATGCTTCCTTCACCAATGGAGAAGTTATCCACTGGTACTGAGACAGAAATGATAAATATGCCATTTAAGTTACAGGTAATTTAGGAGGGTTTGATCTTCATTGGAAATTAAGATACTTTAAGTTAATCAAAGGTTTTCAATCTGCATTTCTGGGAACCTAAATTAAGGCATCACACAATATTTTCAAAAACAGAAAAGCCATTTCATTGGACTAAAAACTTAGTTTTAAGATGGCAGAAAGTACCTTGATAATTTTCTTTTAAGAAAGAAAGAAAAACAAGCCATTAAAGAGAAATTCTTCCGAGAGAACTAGAACATGCTGTATACCTCTGACTTGGCACTCCTTCTATCTGGAGAACTTTTTGGATAACTGCTTTCATCACAGAATGATCTAAAGTAAAATAAATTGAAATTAGAGTAATTATTTCCCAGTGAGTGGCTATTTCCATTTAAAACCAAAAGCCAACTAATTATTGCTTTTCCCATAAAATTAAATATGAAATCTACATTATGTAATTATACACTTATTTCCCCCTTTGTGTATTCTAATTTCTTCTTCAAAAACCTAAGATACGAGAGGGCTGGGCTCCGTCCGTCCAGTCGGCGGAGACCGAGTGTCCCGAGCGCCCCGAGAAACCCGGTAGGAGAGGAGACGCCCGGAGCCCGGGTCCCCGCTCGGCGGGGCGGGGCGCGGCCCGGCGCGGGCGAGCGCCTCCCCAGGCCCGGGCGCCCCCAGCCAGCTCCGCGGGCGGCGCGCGGCGCGAACTTGGGCACTGCGGCAGACGAGGGCGGGCGCGCCGCGGAGTTTGCGGGAAGTGCGGCGGTGGGACCCGCGAGCGGCGCGAAGTTGGGGTACCTGTGGGCGCCGGCCCGGTCCTGCCTGCAGCAGGAAGTGCTCCGGCGACCCGGCACCCCGGCTCACACGGACTTTCTCCGGCCGCGCCCAGCACCTGGCCGCACCACGGCGGGCGAGGCACGCGAGGGAGGCGCCGCGCGCCGTTTAAAGGGACAGCGCGCCGGCCGCGCGCGCGCGCACTCGCCGCCCTGGGGCGCGCCGCCCCGCCGCCAGGTGGGCGCCCTGGGAGGGGAGGGGCCGGGGGCATCCGCGGCCCGGGGGTCCGGGGCGGGGTCGGCCGCTCCGCGCCCCCTCCGTGCGCCGCCTCCGCAAACTCCTGGCGTGCGACTCTGCGCCGGGCACTGAGCCGGGGTCGCACGCGGGAAGGGCAGGGGTGCCGACCCACACCCTCTCGAGGTGTGGAGCCCCCGGTCCTGGGGCGCCCCCTCACCGCGGCGGCCGCGCTTGCACGGGACAGCCTCCGGGATGCTGGGCCAAGTGGGGCCGCCGGCGGGAGCGGGTGCGCGGCCTCGGCTGCACCGACGCTCCGGAGGCCGGAAAGCGGGGACGTGGGAGCGCCCTTGGGCGAACCGCGCGTCGCGGCGCCTCCTGCGCGTATCCCGGTAACTGCGAGCTGCGGAGACGCGGCGGGGTCTGCTTTCAGGCCCGGCGTGATCTGGGCGCACTGGCCGTTAGTGACTGCCACCACCCACCCACCCCCGACTCCCCCGTGGCTCCCGGTTTGCTCGAGGTCACCCTCCTGCGGACAGAGGTGAGGTTTTAAAACAAGTGCACAGAAATAAAATCAGCCACAAACCGGAAAGGACCCACAGAAGTCCCCCTCAGTCGCCCCACCCTAACCTGAGGCCTGCGGTCAGGACAGGCTGCAATGGTCCTCCAAGACTAGAGACCTCCTGGCTCCCTCACCCCTACAGGGTCCTGGCAGGAAAATGGGGGTGGCACCAGGACAGTGGTCCGGAGCATAGCGTCACCAGGAGGACGGGGTTGATGTGAAGAGCAAGATGCCCACCCCCACTTCCACCCCCGCTGAGCACATTTTGGGCCCCTTGGGGGTCAGAGGCTGGGGCTAAAGCCCTGCAGGACAGTTGGCCAAGGTCACTCCTAGGGCAGTGGTCAGAAGCCTGGTCTAAGTACTTCTGTCCCCAGTCTCATGGTGGTAGGTCCTTGACCTTGGTCGTGGACTGACCCCTGACCCCCAACTTGAGGTTCTGCACAGAAAGCTTCCCCCCACCAGCTCACTCCTGCCTTGCCCTCTGGGCAATGGGTATGAACCCTCGAAAACTCTCTGGGCACACCCCCAGAACCCCACTTAGATCTAAGCTTGTCCCAGGTCCCACCTCCCCCCCCCCCAGCCCAGCGCATGCCCCAGCCTGCAGGGCAGTCTGACTGTTCTGAGGGGCCTCTACCGGTTGCTGGCACAGTCACGTGGATTGGCGTGTGGTCCCAGCCCAAGAGGTGCACGGAGAGAGGGACAGGTAACTGCCACCCGCTCAGCTTGGGGACCAGCTGAGGCCCTGGGCCGGGAGGGAGGCCATGCCTTGGCCTAGGGCAGCTCAGCAGCCCCAGGATTGCAGCTAGCTACTAAGTGTTACTTAGGATCTCGGGGCCCTGGGAAACCGGGGCTTCTGCAAACAACACCTGTGAGCAGAACGTCTAGCTGCTTCCAGGCAAGGGGTCAGGACTCAAGAAGCCCTCCACTAGGTGCCAAGGTCCTCCCCTGCCCAGGGCTGGGGTCACCGTGTGGATGGGGTCTAGAGGTGAAGAGGGGCAGGGGTGCTGGCTGTTGTACACACTCCCGGTGGGAACCTACTCACCCGGTGGGCTGGTCACAAATTCGAACATTCCAGTTGTTTTCCTCACTTGTATTTTCTAACTATTAAAGAGATTCTTTCTTCAAAAAAAAAAAAAAAAAAAACCTAGGATGCCATCTTGCAGACTGCCCCCAGTGGCTACTATTTTGGCAGCAGCAAAGGTCAACTTTAAACATTTTGCATCTAAAGTGGCTTTGGATACCTTTGGATAGAAAGTACAGTCTGAGCACTGTCCAGACACTTAGATACCTAAAGCGCATCTAAGATATCAAACCAAAGTCCTGATATCCCCTCAAAAGCTGCTCCTCCTATCAGCCCCCTTTTTCTAAGTGATACCACCCAGTTGCACACATAATCATCAACGACTTGTCTCCTTGTTACTATTTCCTTCATACCCCACATCTAATCTATCGGCAAGCCCTGTTAGCTACACCCTCAAAACACAACCTGAATTCAATCACTTTTCACTTGCTCCAAACTTCCAACCTAAGCTAAGCCATAAACATCTCTTATTTGGACCACTGTGATAGTCTCCTAACTGGTCTCTCTGTTTCTCTTCTTTATCCCCACAAGTATATTCTCTATACCAGGTCATCTTATTGAGATACTATTTGGATCATGCCTTTTTCCAGTTCAAAACCCTCTACTCATTTAGAATAATCCACACCTTTACTCTGGCCTTCAAGACTTTACAAGATCAGACTCCTGGCTAGCTCCTTGACCTCACGTCATACCACACACTTCTTCACTCAGTACTCTGGCCATGTTGGCCTCCTTGCTTTTCCTTAAATACTCCACCCACCTACATGCCTGCATACTCATTGCCTCCTTGTCCTGGAGTGTGCTTACCCCAGATCTTCCATGGCTTGCTCCTCTCTTCATTCAGGTCTCCGTTCAAATGCCACTTCTCCAGTGAAGCTGTCCCCTGACAAACCTATCCAATGGAGTCCTACCTGCTCCCCCTCACTCTCCTTACATTAAGATATTTTTGCACTTTCTACTGTCTATAATTGTATTACTTATCTGTTTACTCATTTCTACCTGAACCCCTTCACTAGAATGTAAGCTCCACGAGGGCAAGACTTTCGTCTGTCTGGTTCACTGCTTTATCCCTAGTGTCTGACCCGTATCTGGCACACAGAAGCTATTAAATAAATTACTTGTGAAACTGACAAATGAATAAAGTACTCCTTGCAAGAATTCAGAGGTTGCACAACAAGGAAATAATGCTCTTGGTGGAAGCAGGCTTAGTATCTAGGTTCACCTCTATTCAGAGTAGAGATAAGAACAATTTAAAGGTATAACTCACTTTAATTAGTACATTATCTGCTAAAAACATAAGGGAAGTGCAACATTAGAAAAGTACAGTTGACACTTGAACAACATGGGTTTGAACCTCGCAGGTCCATTGACACACGGATATTTTTCAATAAATATGTACTATCGTCCTACATGAGCCACGGTTGGTTGAATCCACAGATGTGGAACCACTGACTATAAACTTATACCCAGATTTTCAACTGCGTGGGGGGCGGCACCTCTAACTCCCAAGCTGTTCAAGGGCCAACTGTATACGATGAGGAAAGTGAAACACATTAAGTTTTAAAAACTGTCAATACGTGAACAAACTCTTTTTGTTTTGCTATGTGTTAATCAATTTAAAAAAAAAAAAGTGACCACATACCAACAAGTGGATTTTTGTCTTATATCCAAAACAACCAGAGTTCTGTTGCTTTCAAGGGCCTTTAGTAAAGCCTTTGCTCCTTCACTGGTGAGGCCACACTGCTGCAGGTCAAGTGCTTTCGATGAAAGACAAAAGGTCACTTGCGAAGTCTATACAGATTTAACATATAGACAACTCTCATTTTCTCACGTGTGGAAGAGTCCTACAAAAGACCAGCCATGGCAGGTTTGTAATTTTGGGTATGGAAAAAAACAAATGTATACGCACACACATAATGCATAATCCAATTTAAAAACCTCTTCTTGGAATTTTCATTGCAGCTCTATTTACGATAGCCAGGACATGGAAGCAACCTAAGTGTCCATCGACAGATGAATGGATAAAGAAGATGTGGCACATATATACAATGGAATATTACTCAGCCATAAAAAGAAACGAAATTGAGTTATTTGTAGTCAGGTGGATGGACCTAGAGTCTGTCATACAGAGCGAAGTAAGTCAGAAAGAGAAAAAGAAATACTGTATGCTAACAGATACATACGGAATTCAAAAAAAAATGGTTATGAAGAACCTAGGGGCAGGACAGGAAGAAAGATGCAGGTGTAGAGAATGGACTTGACACGGGGAGGGGGAAGGGTAAGCTGGGATGAAGTGAGAGACTGGCATGGACATATATACACTACCAAATGTAAAACAGCTAGTGAGAAGCAGCAGCACAGCACAGGGAGATCAGCTCGGTGCTTTGTGACCACCTAGAGGAGTGGGATAGGGAGGCTGGGAGGGAAACGCAAGAGGGAGGAGATATGGGGATATATGTAAATGTACAGCTGATTCACTATGTTACAAAGCAGAAA
This sequence comes from Eschrichtius robustus, assembly GCF_028021215.1. Lineage (NCBI taxonomy): Eukaryota > Metazoa > Chordata > Mammalia > Artiodactyla > Eschrichtiidae > Eschrichtius > Eschrichtius robustus. The sequence continues at coordinate 20,531 of NW_027175430.1, forward strand.
CTAACACACCATTGTAAAGCAATTATACTCCAATAAAGCAAAAAACAAAAACAAAACAAAACAAAACAAAAGCACTTTTTGGATGTGCAATGATAACCCTGCCTTCAGTACCAATAAATCGTCCAACATACTCTACAATTACAGAACTGAAGAATAACTGTATATAACCTATGAGAATAAAACATCACAAAATGAATCTCCGTTCATAATTAGCAAGGGCAGCAGTGGCATGTAAACCTCAGAAGCAAAAACTGGTGGAGCTGAGAAAGGCACTGCATTCTTTTGATCATGATCTTGAGCTTCAAATCACACTTCAAACTAGTTAAAAGGGGAAAATGAAAGAGAAGAAATATAATAACTGTTAGTTTTAGAGCAAAAAACACACGTCTAGGAGGATACAAATAATAACAAATTCAAAGAAGGTGTGAAGACACAGTACATACTAAAAACCTATTATGAAAGTATGATGGTCAAGAACTCTCTCAGTAAAAGGTCAGACAAAAACTAGAACAAATGATCATGAATTCTAGTAGTTCTGGGGCTGAACAACCTGCTCACTTAAACAAAAGGGATCATCACAAAAGCGCAGGTATTAAAAAATATTACATGAAAGGCAAGTATCATGAGTCATTTTCTTAAGTGTTGTGTGGAGCATCACATTAAAATAACTGGAGTCTTTCAACACCCCATGACACACAGAAACAGAAGGTCAGACATATGGATCTGACAGGATAGGATACAACCGTTACAACCTCTCACTACAGAAGAATGGACAAAGGGTATAATTAACCAACTAGCCAAATTAATACAAACAGCCAGTAAACCCATCAGTAAATCAAAGGAATTCAAAATAAAACATGTGGTTATTCTCCTATCAGATTGAGCCAAGCCTTTAAAATGTGTATACCCTTTTGATCCAACAGCTCTCTTTCTAAGTATTTAACCAAAAGAAATAGTCAGAGATATAGGCAAGGACACATATCAGAGTACTATTTGGAACTGAAAAACTGGACATAGCTTATATACAAGTATGGATAAGCTATGTGTACTGTGGCATATTCATATAATGGAACACTGAACAGTCACAAAAAATGATGCAGTAGATGCAAATTTACTGACTTGCTAAATTAACTGAAAAAAGTTATGATATTTGGAGTAATCCCACTTGCATGAAAAAGGGAGAGGTATTCACTTTTGTAGTTTTACACTTTTTGAAAAGTGCTACAAGCCAGTGTTTGTGTGAGGCAGGCTTCACATCCACTGTTGGGGTGGACTACAAATTGGCATAGCGTTTCTGGATGGTAATTTGGCAATGTGTATCAACAGTCTTAAAAAGGCGGAAGCAAGAAGAACTACAATCCTGCAGCCTGTGAAACAAAAACCACATTCACAGAAAGATAGACAAGATGAAAAGGCAGAGGGCTATGTACCAGATGAAGGAACAAGCTAAAACCCCAGAAAAACAACTCAATGAAGTGGAGATAGGCAACCTTCCAGAAAAAGAATTCAGAACAATGATAGTGAAGATGATCCAGGACCTCGGAAAAACAATGGAGGCAAAGATCGAGAAGATGCAAGAAATGTTTAACAAAGACCTAGAAGAATTAAAGAACAAACAAACAGAGATGAACAATACAATAACTGAAATGAAAACTACACAAGAAGGAATCAATAGCAGAATAACTGAGGCAGAAGAACGGATAAGTGACCTGGAAGACAGAATGGTGGAATTCACTGCTGCGGAACAGAATGAAGAAAAAAGAATGAAAAGAAATGAAGACAGCCTAAGAGACCTCTGGGACAACATTACATGCAACAACATTCGCATTATAGGGGTCCCAGAAGGAGAAGAGAGAGAGAAAGGACCAGAGAAAATATTTGAAGAGATTATAGTCGAAAACTTCCCTAACGTGGGAAAGGAAATAGCCACCCAAGTCCAGGAAGCGCACCGAGTCCCATACAGGATAAACCCAAGGAGAAACACGCCGAGACACATAGTAATCAACTTGCCAAAAATAAAGACAAAGAAAAATTACTGAAAGCAGCGAGGGAAAAACGACAAAAAACATACAAGGGAACTCCCATAAGGTTAACAGCTGATTTCTCAGCAGAAACTCTACAAGCCAGAAGGGAGTGGCATGATATACTTAAAGTGATGAAAGGGAGGAACCTACAACCAAGATTACTCTACCCGGCAAGGATCTCATTCAGATTCGATGGAGAAATCAAAAGCTTTACAGACAAGCAAAAGCTAAGAGAATTCAGCACCACCAAACCAGCTCTACAACAAATGCTAAAGGAACTTCTTTAAGTGGGAAACACAAGAGAAGAAAAGGATCTACAAAAACAAACCTAAAGCAATTAAGAAAACGGTCATAGGAACAAACATATTGATAATTACCTTAAATGTGAATGGATTAAATGCTCCAACCGAAAGACACAGGCTTGCTGAATGGATACAAAAACAAGACACACAAATATGCTGTCTACAAGAGACCCACTTCAGACCTAGGGACACATACAGACTAAGAGTGAGGGGATGGAAAAAGATATTCCATGCAAATGGAAATCAAAAGAAAGCTGGAGTAGCTATACCCATATCACATAAAATAGACTTTAAAATAAAGAATGGGGCTTCCCTGGTGGCGCAGTTGTTGAGAATCTGCCTGCTAATGCAGGGGACACGGGTTCGAGCCCTGGTCTGGGAGGATCCCACATGCTGCGGAGCAACTAGGCCCGTGAGCCACAACTACTGAGCCTGCGCGTCTGGAGCCTGTGCTCCGCAACAAGAGAGGCCACAATAGTGAGAGGCCCGCGCACTGCAATGAAGACTGTCTCTGGCAAACTAGAACCTATGGTGACTCCATCTAGAGCAAATATTTGAGCCATAGATACCTCATTCGTAAGCAGCAGGAGTTTCTCTACTCACCCTTTTTGTTCTCAACCCTGCACCTAGTAAAGAGGAGGTCTTTAGCCAAATAGAATAAACTGACAGACTGGCATAACTCATCAGTTACTTGATGAAGGGCAGTCGATATTAACAGGGCTACATTTTCTTTACATTGTCCCCTCACAAACTTCTGAAGGGTATAAAGCAGAGGTTTCAGGTTGATAGACAAAGAACAAATCTGGTCTTGGGGTCATTTTATTAGACTTACACAGTATTTTTGTTTTTTTAAGGATTTGAAAGCATTGCCAATATTCTAAATTGAGATATTAAGAAAAATACCCTCATTTGCAACTTCTCTTGAAAAATTGGAGACGTGTTAAAACTGAAACTTCATTATCACTTGTCAAGGGTCAAGTGGAACTGAACTGTCAGTGCCTCCTCTCTCATTCTCTCTCCAAGTCATCACCCTTCTCCTGAAGTTGAGGTTTAGTTGCATTCATCATTCCCTTTGTAATATTATAAACTGCCTGCCCAATTCACCCACAGGTCCTGCCAAGACCCTGAAATATTTTAGATGTTTTTTTGAGCTTTGTGTAAACCCCCTTCAAACAGCTTGCAGCAAAGATTTTCAGAGCGGTGCTGGAAACAAGAAGGAGAACAGAGACTTAGAAAAACTAAGGAGATTTTAAAAGGGAAAAAGGATAGAGACTAGAAAACAAGAGTGGACTCTACCCAACTGAAGTGGATCTTTACGGACTGAGATAGGAAATAACATATAAGGAGGCAGGAAATAATATATAATTACTAAATATTTGTGGACTGACAGATCACATTGCTCACCATTCATCTGAATACCATAGGTGAGTGTGATCATCTACAGCTGTTTTTTTTAATAACATACTTACAGACCTGCCTAGAATTTATAAAAAGGACACAAAGATTACATGTAAGATAAAAACAATAATATTTATTTAACTATAAAACTGTTGGGATCAAACCTAGTAATCAGTAAATGTGATTTTAAACTATAATAACTATAAAATGTTATATGGCTTGATGATGCTGATGCTGATGCTGATGATGGTCTGTATTTACAGAGCCCGCTTTGTGGTTTGGGAGGTCATGAGAATACCCAGATAGAGTCTGTATTTCTTGCTTCTTCACTCATTTTATTCACTGACCACCTCTTGTTGAAAATGGAGAGAAAAATCCAGTCAGTCATAATTAATATGACTTGGGTCAGTTTGTCACTTATTTAATTTACTCTCTGTACTCCCTGTTCCTTGCACACTGTAGTCCCAAAAAGGGAAGAGCCAAGATCTCTGAGCACCAGATGGGTTTGCAGCAAGGGCCCTGGACAACCTAAGCTTTGGAAAGTGGAAACATCAATGTACAGAAGACAAAGAAAGAGAAAAAGAGGGAAGAAAAAGATGGCCAACTTGCCATTCTCCTTTATCATACTAAGGGACAACCTCACATCTCTGCATGGCACTCCAAAATCCACTTTTGGCAACAGGAATTTTGTGTGCTGTCCCACTTACAATATTAATAACATTAATATGTAAAATAACATCATGGGAGCTTAGTATGCTAAACGCTTATCCCAATCCTCACACTAGCCATATGAGACCAATACTATTATCTCAAATTTATAAATGAGGAAATTGAAGAACAGAGGGATTAAGTAAATACTCAAAATCATGCAGTGACAGAAATGCATAACCTAGATTTGAGCACAGATAATCTGACTCTAAAGCCCATGTAGTTGACTTCAATGCCATGTAGTTGCTTGTTACTTCAAACATTTATATATTTTTCTCATGCTGAATTTTTTATGTTGAGAAAAGAACCCTGGCAGTCATTCTCCCTTTCTCTCTCTGTCTTTCTTATATACCCCCTTCTTATTATATTATGAAACTTTTTATGATAATATTTAATTTCATATAAAAACAAAACTTTTTGTTTTAATGGAATCAGTAATTCTTCCAGTGCTCAGAAAATCCAAGTTTGTAAAGTATGTATTAACACCTTCATTTTCTTAATAAAAAATATGAAACTCAAAGAAATTTGAGTTGCCAAAGTCACACTGCTATTATATGCCCCATTCTGACTCAATCTTGGTCCTTCTAATTTTGAATCTAATGTTCTTTTCAGTCTCTCTTCATGTGCTTTCTCACCTAGCTCAATGTCTGTTGCAAAAAGAACCACTACAATGCTGTGATAAATGAGTGAGCACATGTCCTAATAAAAAAAGATCACTCCATTGCACATACTTTTGTACAGATCTTCTAGCTTTCTCTTCTTATTCACAGGATAGAATGGCTAGGTGCAAAGATTAGGCTTTTCTAGGCTGTCGTTTAGGAACAAATGGTAAGTAGGAACAACAAGTTCTGGTTTGTAACAGTGAAAATTAAATTACATTCTCCCTCAAGGATTTGGAATTATTTTAAAACAGATTTTCCTAAGAAAATGGAAGAAAAGTATATTCCTTTGATATTTAAGCATCTACCATGTCCAGGAGAATAAGAACTGTGTTAAAAGAAGAGAGAAAGGGGGAAGTCTGGACCAACATCCCAGAAGAATCATAGGAATTTCCCCCCAGTTACTAATCTGGCTTTAATTAAGACTGGAAGACCAAAAAAGCCTTAGTGTGGGAGGCAATTATTGCTCTGCCTCACACTAGGGATGTGTATACACTAGTCATGGACTTGGCTAATGACTATCTTCAGAAGGACACATGTAACAGAGCAGAGACTGCTATCTGAGGAGCTCAAATTGATGCTACAGTTCACCCCAGGGAAATTAATATAGTACTGCATAAACTTCTGTCAGTTCTACATATTAAAGACACATTACTGTGTAGTTCATTTCATCAGCAATGTTTTTGAGAACCTACCATTTATCAGGCACTGTTCTAGGCACTGAGGATAGTGATCTAAACAAAGCAAAACTTCCTTCTCTCATGTAGGGTACAATCGAATGGAAGAAGAAAGGTAATAATATAAAAACAACACAAAATGTAGTATATCAGGTAAGTGCTGTGAAGAAAAATAAGTGCAGTGGAGTAGGGACGAGGCATTGAAACAAATGCAACATAAAATCTATCTACCTTGTTAGCAAATTTTAGGTATATAACACAGCTATAACATTAGTTATACCGTCGACCTTCAGAACTTAATCATCTTGCATAACTGAAGTTTTGTAACCTTTGACCAACAGTTTTGCATGTTCCCCTTCCCCCAACTCCTAGTAACCAACATTCTACTTACCATGAAAGAATGAATGAATGGATGAATGAATGACGGAATAGGGCAGGAGAGTAATTTTGGAGGTGATGGATATGTTTATGGCGTTGATTGCAGAGATGGTTTCATGGGTGTATACTTATCTCCAAATTCATCACATTGTTAACATTAAGTAGAGCTTTTTATATGTAAATCATACCTCATTAAAGTAATTTAAAACTAAACAACACATAAAAAGCCAAATACAACAAAACTCGCCCCTCACCCCCAAGAATAAACAAACTAGTAAATACTCTGACTTGACACTAAGAAATATACAAAAATAGGTATAATGCACAGAGGATTGTTTCCATTGGGCATCGGAGAGGAGGCAAGAGGTCTTCTTTCTCTGACAGGTCTGGTTTGTGGCCACGTGGCCCTGGAGCAGCAAAGCCTTGGAAGCCTAAGCCTTGCTAACAAGGAGACAGGTTAGCCCCTGGATGTCAATTTCTTCATTATAAATGGAAATTCTTTGATATAAAAACCCTACCTGAAACTTTCGTAGAGTAGGATAGAAAGGACATGCCGTTTAATACTGAGGCAGGAGATAGATGGGCTCCAGGCTAGGCATTTACAACTAGCCTCTTGTTTACATTTCGTGAGGAAGGAGGCAGGTGGGCTCTAGACTAGATATTTACAGCCAGCCTCCTGTTTGCACTTCAAGATGTAAATAACAACAGGAACAGGGTACACAGCTGGACTTTGTTTCCTGTGGACACCTTAAGATAACAGTCACGGCAGGAGCAGAAAGGGGATAAACCTTGTTTGAGTAAAAGATCAAGAGGTCATATATTTCCCATCCTTGGGACAAGGGAAACACTGCACATGCGCAGAAAGGCTCCTTGGGGGTCAAAAGGAGGGGGCACCACCCCATAATATGTGATGCTAAGGCCGTCCCATAGGCCTCTGGGCTGAAATCCACCTTGGAAAAAAGTTGCGCACGCATGTTGGGCAGGGTCCTAGGGCAGGTCAGGTGTGGAAAAAGAAACCAGATAATTGGCCAAAGGTAAACAAAGATCTGGAAGAACTGCCCTATATAAGTGATTTAACCGCCTCTTTGCCGAGCTCCTCCTCATTAGGGAGGATGCCGACACCCTTTCTTTCCAGGTGTGTATCTCTGCCTTGCTTCTGTCTTAAATAAACTGTTTCTCTGTGTGCTCTCCCACTTGTTTTGCTGTGCCTCTAAGAATAAACTTTGCACCTGTTTTTACAGTTTTTGCCTCCTTGAAACATTCTTGCTTTCAAACAGAGGCAAGAGCCAGGGAAAATTTGCTTCTAGCCTTTAGCCTTTGCTGGTCTAGTAGCTAGGATTCCTGGTTTTCATCCAGGCTACCTAGGTTCAATTCCTGGGCAGGGAACTAAGATCTCACTTCAAGCCACCACTCACTGCTGCTGCCTCTCTGAGATAAATACCACAGGTGAATCTAAATGTGAAAAGTGCAATTATTCACTTTTGGTAAAAATAAAAACATCTGTGGAATTGTGGAATTAAAAAAAAAATCAACTTGGAGTTACCTAGTAAGCTATCCTTATCCTCTTCCATAATTTATTCATCTACACACAGGATTTTGATGATTTATCATGTAAGAATTATTTCTCTTGGATATGTCTGAAGACAAACTAACAACTCGCCTTCTCAACAATACATCTAATTCTGATTTCCACAGTTGGTGGAAATTTTGTGTGTTACTGATTTTTAGGATCACACCACTATCTGTGAATGTTCAAGAGCTCTTCAAAAGACAGACCTGGTTTCATGTCTTGGTTCAGGCCCCTATGAGGGCAGAAGTAGCTAGACCACAAACATGTTACTTCACATGTCTAATCTTCATTTACCTCATCTGTAATCGATAGTAGTCTTGGTCTCATAGAGTTGCTGGGAGGAATCAATGATCCCACACAAAGGGCTTACATAATACTTGGTACATAGACTAACTCAATAAATACCAGTTCCTGCTAACATTCTTATTGCCATTAATGTTATATAAGAGCCTGTTTTTATTCATGTGAGTGTTCATTGATTCACTATTTCTTCTTGCTAATTTCCTTTCTGTGGGTATGTAGAAACTTCTGATAATTTCTTCTATATACTACTTAATATAAAAAAATAGAGGCAAAATAATGAGTGATGTTAAACAGCAAAGAAAGAAGACAACAGCAAACTTTATGCCACAGAAAAGCTAGTCTACTGTTGCCAAGGGACATCCTCAGGTGGCTTTTACTTACAATGGTGAGAGACTGATTTTCAGTTATGGTCTCAGAAATGTGACTTTGACAGAAAGAAGCAGAAACTTTTTAAAGGTGGAGTCAGGGTACCAAAGTTCACAGGATATATTAATAACACAAATATAATGCTGGGCAAACTGGCTAACCACATGCAGAAGAGTAAACTGAACTCTTATTTTATACTATTCAAAAGATTAACTCATAATGTATTAAAGACTTAAATGCAAAACCTGTAAGCATAAAACTACTAGAAGGAAACATAAGGAAAAAGCACCTTAATATTGGTCTTGAAAACAGTTTTTTGAATATGACGAGAATTGCAAAAAATGAAAGCAATAACAGCAAAAATATACAAGTGGGACTACATCAAACTAAACAGCATCTGCACAGAAAAACAATTAGCAAGATAAAAAGGCAGCCTACGAATGGGAGAAAATAGTTGCAAATCACCTATATGATAAGGAGTTAATGTTTGAAATATATAAGGAACTCACATAACTCAATAGCAAAAAAAATTAAAAATGGATAAAAGACTTGAATACATTTTTCCAAAGACGTCATACAAATGGCCAAGAAGTACATAAAAAGATGCTTGACATCACTAATCATCAGGGTAATGCAAATAAAAACCACAATGAGATATCACCTCACACCTGTCAGAATGGCTATTATCAAAAAGACAAGAAATAACAAGTATTGAGGCTGTGGAGACTAGGAAACCATGTGTACTGTTGGTGGAAATGTAAATTGGTAAAGCCAGTATGGAAACAGTATGGAGGTTCCTCAAAAAATTAAAAATAGAACTACCATATGATCCAGCAATTCCACTTCTAGGTATATATTCAACAGAAATAAAAATAAGATATCAAAGAGATATCTGCACCCTTATGTTCACTGCAGCATTATTCATGATAGCCAAGACATGGAAATAACCTAAGTGTCCACCAATGGATGATTGGATACGGAAGATGGGATATGTGATATGTTCCATTGTGTATATATATTCAACCCTAAATAGAAGGAAATCCTGCCTTTTGTGACACCATGAATGGATCTTGAGGGCATTATTCTAAGTGAAATGAGTCAGACAGAGAAAGACAAATACTGTATGTTCTCACTTATATGTGGAGTATAAAAAAGCCAAATTCCTAGAAACGTAGAGTAGAATGGTGATTACTAGGGTATAGGGGAGGAGGAAATGGGGAGATGTTGGTCAAAGTCTACAAACTTCCAACAATAAGATGAATAAGTTCTGGGGATCTAAAGTATAGCATGGTGACTATAATCATCAATACTGTATTATATACTTGAAAGTTGTTAAGAGAATAGATCTTAAAATTTACCAACACATACACACACACACACACACACACACACACACACAGTAATTTTGTGAGGGAATAGAGATATCAATTAACCTCATTTTGGTAATCATTTTGCAATATACACGTGTATTAAATCATCACATCGTACACCTTAAAAATATACATCAATGATCTATCAGTAAACCTGGAATAAAATAATACCAATATGATACTAATAAAATTAATCTTATGTCATAGGAAACAGTACTGCTTTGAGGACTGGCAGTCGTATCATATATCCAGCACATGCATTTCCCAAAACACACACATTCACACCACACACACTGGAAAATAAATTCTAGTCCAAAGATTTCTGTCAAGCCTAGAATCAAGGCAAGGTAAGTGAGTTATATAACTTGAAAGGTTAATAGCACAAAGCTATGATATCTCAATGTACACATCTCAATTTGTTTTTGGGGTAAAGGGATCTCTTAGGCCAGAGTAAATTCTTCTAAGCAAAGTTCTCTAAAAAGTATTGCCAATGTTTGTCTCTCTGTTTTATGTTTTCTTGTTTGAACTATCTACCTTCTGAGTGATCTATTCTCCATCTAACCCTGGTAATTTAATTGGTTACCTTAATTAACCAATAACCAATCAACTGGTTAACCAATAGCTTGGTCTTTCTCTTTATGATTGGACTTCAAAAAGGAGTTGATCGTTAAGTATATTTTGCATTTATCTGATTTCATTTATTATGTGTTGCTATATTGTTAACTTTTAACAGTTAAATGTTTTTAGGGCAGTTTGCTGTCTTATATATGTAGATACGTGTGTGTATTCATGTATATAAATTAAACCCTCACCATGTGAAATCTACATTAAATGTCTCACATTAAAAGATATAACTAATGGGCTTCCCTGGTGGCGCAGTGGTTGAGAATCTGCCTGCCAATGCAGGGCACACGGGTTCGAGCCCTGGTCTGGGAAGATCCCACATGCCGCGGAGCAACTAGGCCCGTGAGCCACAATTACTGAGCCTGCGCGTCTGGAGCTTGGGCTCCGCAACAAGAGAGGCCGCGATAGTGAGAGGCCCGCGCACCGCGATGAAGAGTGGCCCCCGCTTGCTGCAACTGAAGAAAGCCCTCGCACAGAAACGAAGACCCAACACAGCCATAAATAAATAAATAAATAAATTTAAAATAAATGTGATTTGAATAAAATATAAAATCTGGTTTAAAAAAAAAAAGATATAACTAAGTATATATCGCATTGTTTACACAGTGTTGTTTTGCTGATTAATTTTCTAATACTTAGATTACCAAGTTATTTTATAATGTAAGATCGTTTCTTAAAAACAAGTGGTACAAAGGTTTTTAAATGTAAGTTCTTGTATTAGACACTTATAAGTAAATGTTATTTCACTAGAAGGATATGTAACTGAGCAGGATCCTACGGGGCCTTCCCAGGACAGACCCCTCCATGTCCTTTGCCCACCTCTTGTTTATAGAAAAACTTTAGTCTCCTAGGCCTCCCCTGAGTCACAAAAGGCTGGCTCAAGAATTAATGATTAGAAAAATGTGAACATGTAGTAACAAAGAAAGAGCAATTGGGCCAGGAGAACTGGTATCAATTTAAACAATGGATCAGCCATATAGCAGAGTCACAGAATCTTTAATTCCTCCCTGAAGGACATAGATAATAGCATCTGATGCACATTCCTGAGCTGTTTCACAGATACTAAAACCCCCACCAGATGGAAGAAGTTAACTGCAAGATGACCATGAGCACATAGCCCCCAGACTGGCTGGAGCCTGAGGATTGATGACGCTAACCCCTGTGACATCACCCTGTTACCTCACCGTCAACCAATCAGAGAATTGTGCACGTGCTGATCATGTACCCTGAGACTCTCTCGCTCACCATGCCTTTAAAAACCCTTCCTTGAAACCCATCAGGGAGTTCGGGTCTTTTGAACATTAGCTGCCCGGAGTCCTGGCTTCGCACCTGCAATAAATGCTGCACTTGCCTTCACCAAAACCTGGTGTCACTAGATTGGCTTTACTGGATAAAACTAAATAAAATACATCATAATTAATAATATGAATGTGATCCTGGAAATGTGTTAAATTTTCACACCCCACAAAGACTCTGGAGTTGCTCCTCCATTATACTGAAGAAAAAAGTTGGTGGGAGCACCTGAAACCAACCTCAAAACTCACCTTCACTGTATTTGCCTTTTGGCAACCCACACACTATTTTCAAGCCCACGATGAGAAGAGCAAAACTTTTGCAAGAGGGAACAAAGAACAAGAAAAAAATTGCTTAGAAACTCAATAGACCAGAAAGAGAGTAGAAAATTATCATGAAAAAAAGAGCTTTTCATGTTGACTGCAGCTGCTGTAAAACTACTATCTGGTATAGGTCAAATTAGTTATGAAGAAGTGTGTAGGAAGACACAGCCCTCAGTAAATTGCATTAGGAACTAAGCAGGTGGGTAGATTCTATTCCCTGTTATGCAAGCTGATGGAGCTGTCATTTTTTTTTTTTTTTTTTTTTTTGAGCTGTCATCTTTGAAAGAACTTAGAATGGCTATTTTTTCCAATTAACTTGCCCTGGGTAAGTAACACACTCTTCTAATATCCTGCCCACCCAACCTCAAAAGCTGCATCTTTTTCTTTGCTCACTCCCTGCTCTTCTTATTATATATGCCTAATCACCAGAATTCCCTGAATATGACTTCTACTCCTTTGCCTCTGGGATTTTATTCAATCTGTTCTCTGTGCCTAAAATGACTTCTCTACCCACCAAGTCAATGGAAAATCTACTCTTCTTATAAGACTCAACTCTAAGGCTACTTTCAAAGGCAATTTTCTAAGTGACACCTCCATTTAGAAATAATTATTCTTTTTGAATAAGCCTTTCTACAGAAATATTTCCAAGCCTCAGAAGATACCTAATAAGATGTAATGGATAGTACATTCTCATCACTCTAGTTATATGACTTTGGAGACATTAAGATTTCTGATCTCACTTTTTTTCTTTTGTGAAATAGGAATAATAATCTTGGAATCTTGTTGTAAAAAATAGTTTGTGCATGCTAATTAGCATTTGTATGTTAGTCTCTGGCATGGGTCCTAGTTCACAGTAAGTATTCAATAAGTGGTAACAATTAACAGCTTCTTATGCTTATAATTACAGTAATTTCTTTATCTGTATGCCTCCCCCATTAGACAATTGGTTCCTTGAAGGTAGATACCAAACCTTTGAATTCATTTCTGGATCTTCATCCCCATTCCCAATCCATCGATGTTTGTCACAGTGACTTGTACTTAGCAAGCTTTTTTTTTCCAATAAAAGTTCCCCAGCTTATTCAATTAATATATTATATAAGTGTGATGTTGTGATTTATAATAAGAAATACATATTTGGTATTCATCCCCATTTCTGGCCTAGAGTTCCTAAAACCCTTGGGATTTCCTAAGTGTGGGAGGCCTAAAGGTATTTTTGTTACATTAATTAGGTGACTTATGGAAAGCACCTGTGAATAGGGGCTTAATTTCTAAGACAGTCAACAATGTGATTAGAAGGTTGGAACTGCAGTCCCTCCCCCTGATATCCTGACATCTGGGGAAGGAAAATGGCTGGAGATTGAATTCAATCACCAATGGCCAATGATTTAATCAATCACAGCTGTGTAATGAAGCCTCCATAAACGCCTAAAAGGACAGGGCTCTGAGAGTTTCTGGGTTGGTGAACACATGGAGATTTGGTGAGACTGGCACACCTGGGGAGGGCATGGAAGCTCTGCGCCCCTTCCCACGTACCTTGCCCTATGCATCTCTTCCATCTGGCTATTCCTGTGTTATAACCTTTTACAATAAACCAGTAATCTAGTAAGTAAAATGTTTTTCAGAGTTCTGTGAGCCTCTCTAAAAAACTGATCAAACCCAAGGAAGGAGGGACTCATGGGAACCTCTAATATATAGCCAGTTGGTCAGAACTACAGGTAACAGCCTGGGCTTGTGACTGGCATCTGAAGACCAAGGAGGGGGGTCCTTGAAACCTCCAATTTGTAGCCAGTCAGAAGCACAGGTAACAACTTGGGCTTGTGACAAGCATGCGAAGTATGGGGGTCGGGGGGGCAGTCTTGTAGGATGGAGTTTGTAACCTGTGGAATCTGATGATATTTCTGGAAAGACAGTGTCAGAATTGAGTTGAATTGTAGGATATCCAGGTGGTGTCCCAAGAATTGCTTGCTGGTATGGGAAACTTCTCCCATAACCCACACTGGAATTAGTATCAGAACCTATTGAGTAAGTAACCCCACATTTTAATAGCTCAACTGAATAAAACTGGTTTTATACAGTAATAAAAATAAAACAACTATCTTGTAATTTATCTATCATTTTGATTCTGAAGCTTGAATATTTTCATAAGGGCCTGGGCTTGAGAAATTTAATGATCACCAGATAAACATGTAATAAAATAGAGTCTATTTCATAATAGTAGAGTTTGATGTATAATAGTAGAGTTTATACTATATTATATGAAATGTCTTTAAATATTGGTTTATGAATTATAAATGGAAAGAGACTTGGGGACTATCTAATCCAACCCTACTTATTTCACAAATGAGCAAACGGAGACACAGTGTGTGTTGGGTAAGGGGCTTGTTAGGAGACATGCAGATTGAAAGTCAAAGAGCTGAGACTTAAACCCAGGTTTCTTCATTATTCTTTCTTACCTAGCACTTACATGTCTTTGGAAAAGAGTATTTAGATTTTCCAATTGTGTTATCAATATGATAAAACATCTAAAATGATTTTGAGCAAAGGCCAGATATTTTTTCAGAATGGTAATAATAATTTTGAACTGAGTATCTTCAGGTAATAAGATTTAAGTTGACCTTCAAAAGTAGGATATTTTAAAGTTACTTCAAGTGTGAGAAATAATGAGAGAAGTGTGGAAGCAGAATAGACAAAGGGTTCCTGAGAGACAAGGAGAAGAAGATGGGGTTGGAGAAGCATGTTTACAGAACTCCAGCCCAACAAATGCAGAAAATGACATAATTATAAGGAATCTGAGAAACATGTGGTCCAATTCAATCATGTGATGGTACACAAAACTGAAACATCTTGTCTTTTTCACTAAATCATTAACTACATCTGAAGGACACCGAGGAAGAGGCCCTAATTATTAAAAGTAAGTTTTAGGAAGATTAATCTGGCAATTGTGTGTAGAAGATTATGGAAAAGTCATGGTATAGATCCTCATAGATCATCTGTGAATCCTTAAAGGTAGGCTGAAGCTCCAATCAAGTTGTAGCAGTAGAAAGTAAAACACATAAGTAACGTTACAAAAGAAACATCAGAAAATCACAATTGGCTGGAGAGTAGGTAAAGGGAAGAGATGGAAATAGAAGGATATCATAGTTCATGCTAATATTTCAAGCTCAGGAGACCCAAGTTTTCCAATGTCGACATTAGGATGCATGGAAGAAGGTCAGGCAGGTTCAGTATGACAGGTTCAGCTTCAGACACACTATCTTTGGGTTGAACGTGAGACAATTCAGTACATGTGTTCATGAGCTGAGAGAGGGGTAGGAGCAGGAGACATAGATTGAGATGGTACACACATAAAGGTGAGAACTGAACCTATATAAGGAGAAAGCTCTTGGAAGAGAAAAATAGGAAGAAAAAAGTACAGGAGGCCAAGACAGATTCCTAGCCAATACTCACGTCTGGTTGGCAGAAGATAGAAAGGGAATCAATGATGAAATGAAGGGCCACAAGTGGAGTATTTGAAAACAAAAACAAACAAAAACACTATGGTATTTTCAGCTCTATCTTGGGAGAATTCTATATCTTAAATGTTAATTGGGAGGTTGTCCACCAGGTATATGCATATCAATTTCAAAATGCTAGTTTCTGTGTCAGTATGTATATCTGGAGAAATGTTTCAAATCTTGCATGAAAAACAATTATAGAAAGTTCAGTAAAGAACTTTGAAAGAAGAGAATTACATCAGACTAGTTCATCTTCAGAAATGCAATAGTGAATTGAAATATCTCATTAAATTTTGATTTCTAAGTAAAAGTCTCCCCAGACTACTTGTTAAATAATAGATATCAAATTTGCTTTTGCTCTGAAACCCCTTTTATCAGGATTTATGACTAAGGCACAAATGATGTCTGTTGTTTGACTCAGTGGGAAAGCCTACACTGGTCTGGTTATTGCTTAAATAAGCGGACAAATCTGGACACCAGTATCACTGAAGGAGCTACATATAATCTTGAAAGAGATGGAAGAAGAAAGGACAACGAATGTCAGAATTTGTTTAAATTAAAAAGCTTGCAACCACTCACTGATTCATTGAATGATGCTCTTTAAACCACAATAAATCGTATACCATCAACGGTGAAACACAACTTAACCTATGATTGTTTTTCATGATTACAAAGGTTTGTGTGAATTTTTTTTTCAATTTTCAAAGAACTAATGGGGAATCCCCTGGAAGTCCAGTGGTTAGGACTTCACACTCTCACTGCCGAGGGCCGGGGTTCAATCCCTGGTCGGGGAACTAAAATCCCACAAGCTGTGTGGTGCAGCCAAAACCAAAAACAAACAAACAAACAAAAACTAATGAATCAGTTCAGAATGAAAGTAAGTCATGCCCAACTAAGCAGATAATCTTGGGAAGTTCACTTTTCCTTAATTTCTGTCTCTGTAAAATGGGATTGAGGTGGATGATCTGAAGTTCCTTCTCTCTTTAACGAGAATTAAGTAGTTTCTAATTATTGAACTGGGATGGTAATATGTCTCTTATCAAACGCCCTGCAACTTAACTTTTCACATAGTTGGAACATGGATATGGATATAGGTATGGAATACATAACTTGCTATAAGTAAAGCATTAAATTTAAGCATTAGGTTGAAGTGAATAGATTTTCTTAAAAAGTATATTTGTGGGAGGTTTAAAGATTAATGTAGATATGTATCATGTGGAAAATTAGTACAAAGCTTTATGAAACATAGGATGGCAGAAGTTCTGCTTCTAAGGCAGGAAAGATTTTAGGAGATGGGGAGAGACTACCTGGTTGGTTGTTTGGCTCAAAGGCGGTCGTGTGTGTATGTGTGTGTGTGCACATGTGCGTGTGTGTGTTGTGTGCAATTAATATATAGAAATATGAACACTAGATATAGAAAATAGAGGTAAACCTTTTAAGCAATCATGAAACAACCATGCAAAAGTGGGTATTTTGTTGATGTCGTTTGTTTGGTTGGAATAGTATACCAAGTCCTCCCACAGCAACTCCTGGTCTCCTCAATTCCCCGAACTAGCAGCACAACCAGGGCACGTCACCAGGGTGTCGGAAAGAGACAGCTATAGGATTTCACTTTCAAGAGACCAAATAAATGTATCTCTGAACATATTCTCTGACTGCAATCCAACAAAATTAGAAGTTAATTATAAAAGTTTTCAAAAATCCAACATTAACAATTGAATGAAAGAGGAAATCAAGACACAATTGTAGATCAGTCATTCTTTAACATATATAAGGAGATCGTACTTGAAAAAGAGTGTGAAACCTTAGGAACAATTAAAGAACACAAATTAAAACAAAATGCCATCAGATTGGGAATATACGTATACATATAGCTGATTTACTTGGTTATACAGCAGAAACTAACACAACATTGTAAAGCAATTATACTCCAATAAAGATGTAAAAAAAAAAAAAGCCATCAGATTGCCAACATATCTAAAGACACTGATAAGAGCCAGGTTTGACAGTGTATAAAGAAATGGGTGCTGACATACACTGTTGATACAGCTTTAAAGTGGCAAATCCCATCTTAAGGTCAGTTTGGCAGTAACTTAAAAACTAAAACACACATTAACTTTAACACAGCAGTTACACTTCTGGGAATCTCTCTTACTGAAATACATGTACAAAGCCAAAATATAGACACACAGTGATATTTATTACCATATTATGTCTAACACTGAACAATTGAAAACAAGTCCTAAAAAAACTTTTCAAAATTTTACAATCCTATGAAGAAGCCATTAAAATGAATGAGGTGGATCTACATGTCCTGATGTGGAAAGATATTATTATATATTCTTAAGGAACAAAGCAAGTTTCAAAAACTATTATGTTATGACCTCCTTAGTTGTAATCCCCCTATTTTATGAATGTATCTGTATTATATAAGTTGGAAAGACTAAGGAAGGATAATATGTTAAGTTGTTATAGTGGTCACCTGTGGTGAGTGGCTTTGGGAGGTCATGGGGGGATTTACATGTTATTAAATAAATAAATATATTATAAATATGTTACATATTATATATAATGTGGTTGTAATTTGAGAAAATTAATTTCAAAGAACACAATAATTTAACATGAATTTAATGGATTAAAAAGGTAATGCTGCATCATTGCTCCTCATTGGTGACGAGTTATATAACATATGAATCCTCAACACTAAAGTATTATATAGAGGTTAACCTACATTGGCCACTGCTGCATGTACTTAAGCATACTATTTTAAAAATGGTCCCTTTAAGTCACTATAAAAGCCTAAGGAGAAAGCTTGCTCTATTCTAAAAGCAAATTTAAAATATTAAAAATTATGTAAATACTAAAATTATTAATTCTCACCAGAAATCAAAGAAATAAAAACAAGAATAGGGTATCATATTATAAAAGCTAAAACTGATAATATTTAATATTTGTGAGAATCTTACCACAAAGTACTTTTATATATTGCTGGTGGTAACACTTTTTTTGCATGGTATTATTATCATTTCATTAATGCATATATATGTCTACACAAAAGCTGAAAGTAAAATATTACAGAATATTAAAATTGCTAATCTTCAAATAGTAATATTTTAGACTTTTATTTTCTTCTCTGAACTATATACATTCCAGCGTTTGTAATTTGTTATCTGTACTACTTCTACAGTGATATAAACATAAAAAGAATTTTGCAAGTAGTATTTGTTTAAGGCCCTTCGATTATTCATTAGACTAATCAGAGGTATTCTGACTTTTGTTGGTTTTTGAAAATGAACTCTTAAGCCTTAACCACTTCTGTATGAAGGAACCTTTCTCCTCACTTCTCCAAAGATCAGGGTAAAATTCAGTTTACATGTAAAGAATCATGTGAGACAGATACCACATGATAACTGGCAGACTGGCTGGATCTTGGCAGATGCCTTCACAGCTTCTGCCCAGTACCTGGAGCTTAGCAGGGCTGAATCACCAGTTTCTCCCCACTTTGCAATCTGTGGCATTACTCACTCTCCACCACTCTTAACCATGAATCTTCTTCTAACTGATATAAGTTTATCTATATTATGGAACTTAAAAACGGGATGAGAAGGCAAAGGTCTCCATCAATCTCACTTTGAGCCTACTTCTTTTCCTTTGAAGCTACATCAATGAGGGGAAAAATAAAAGTTTATGGTCCATGGCCTAAGGTATTTAAGGGTCTTTGCAAACTATAGGTGCATCTTTTGCCTGAACATTTTCATCACACACACACACCCATAACATAACATCATATATTTATAAAATGATAGAACCAGAAGTGATATTAGACCTCTAGCAGTTTTAAATTGTGATCCTTGGAGAACCTGGGTTCTGTGCAGCTGTCTCAAGGAAACCTGGGAAGGTTGGAAGGTGCTGAAAGAGCGGTCAACTGGGCCATCCTAGCTCTGATTTAAATTAAGAAACAAAAACAAAAACAAAGAAACAACAACTTCATTTTCATTTCTCACACAACCTGGATGCTGCTACTTTGAAAATATTGTAACCACTGATCAAGTCCATTTTATTCATTTAATAGGTTAAAAAATTAGTGGCCCAGAAAGTTCAGTTACGTAACCAAGGTTACAAATCCATGGTAGAAACAGGACAAGAATCCAGGTATCTAGACTTTTAATTCCAAGTGGAAACTGGAAAGTTAATGACAATGGTAATCATCTGTAATTCTGGATTTTCCATGAGGTTGCTATAGCTTATGAAACTCACATTATAAAGAAGCAATTAAGAAAATAAAGAGGTAACCACGCAACAGTAATGCCATTTTCCTAAAAATAATGTGAGGGATATTATGCAGGGATAGGTTACTTTTGCTTCAGCTGAGCTGTTGCATACGTAGGAGAAGAAAGGTTGAGCATCTGCCGGGAATTAACACAGACCTTTTTCTACACACCTGTTCTGCAGAAGAAGATCTATAATGAAAGCGCCTAGAAGTTTGTTCCAACATGACTGCCAAAATCCGAACCAGTAATACCCCTTGGCCATACCATAAGGCAGAATCTGATCTGTGATATGGCTCTAAAGAAAACAAATAAGGTAGTTTGATTGAGAAATTCTATGGGTAGAATTACATGGAAGCTTGTGTATTATGGGCCAATCCCTCTCCCATGGGCTTCAGTTTCCCCATCTGTAATGAGGGGAATGGAATTGATCTCTAAAATAATTTTCAATTCTTACACACTTGGTTATGTTAGTTGGGGTGTAGTCCTTTTTGTTTGTATTTTTGTTTGGTTTTAAAATCCGGTTCAATGTCTAGAGGGAAAAAGACAAAAGGAAGAAAAATATTAGCAACTGTTTTAGAGACATGGTATCAAGGCTTTGTATTATTATTTTTAAAAATACCATCTCAGATAGAGCTGTAACATGACCATGGATATTATTAAAAATATTCTTTTGAATAGAACAGGGGAGACACAAAACAATTTTTTTAAAATATGAGTCGTGTGTGTGTTTGTCTGTGTGCATGTGCACATCACACCAACTCAATGAATATACCTGGGCAGTTAAACCACAACTGGAGGAAAAAATGTGTCAACATGTAGGCTGATCTCCCTAAAATTTATAACAATAACCTCGAATGGGTCCTTAATGCTGACGAGTAGTCAAAATATATTTCCCTGGTCATCTTATTTTGCCACTCTCCTAGAAGGATATTTCATATTTTATTCCCTCACTGCAAATTCTGTCTTCCAACACCTCCTCCCCAATCCTCACTCTCAGCTGATGATTTTGCTTCCTGTTTCACTGAGAAGATTGAAGCAATCTGAAGAAAACTTCCACAGCTCCCACCCACCCACTGGCATCTGTACCCATGTATTCTGACTTCCTGCCTGATACTCAAGATAAACTAACTGCACTCCCAACTAAGCCCATCCATCTCCTCTACTTATGCAGTAGTTTCCATCACTCTCGCCTACTTCAGACCAATAATTTTCCCATGCTCTCTCCTCACCCCACCCTATCCTTAGTTGATAACTCCCCATCACCATACAAGTAGGCTGTTTTAATCCCTAAAAATTAAAAAGAAAAAAAAAAAAAAGCAACCTCTTTGAGTCCAGGTTTCCTGGTGGTTTCTTCCCAATTTATTTTGTTCCCTTTTGCTCCAAAATTCCACAAAAGTAGGGTCAGTAGCTATTATTTATAACTCCTCTTCTTAAACCTTCCACAGTAGGTTTTTGTCATTGTTGTTGTACCATAGCTCCAGGAAGACTACCAAAGTCACCAATGGCTCTTCATTGCCAAAGTCAATGGTCAATTCTTCGTCTTCATCTTATTTGGTATATTAGGGACATTTGACACAATTGCTTGTGCCTTCCTCCTTGATATACTTTCCCCACTTGGCCTCCAGGACGCAACTCTTCCATGGCTCTTCCCCAACCTCACTAGATGCTCCTTCTCAGTCTCCTTTGTGCACTACTCTCATCTCCTGACCTATCAACTTTGGAAAGGCCCACAGCTCAGTCTTTGGATCCTTCTCTTTTTTATCTTTATTCCCTACCCTTGATGATCTCATAATGTCTCATGGTTTTAAACATTATCTAAATACTGATATCTCCTAAAAGCACATCTCCAGTCCAGATATCTCTAACTCCAGGCATTTATACCACATATCTGTGTTCTTTACATTTCCACTTGATCTGAACGAATCATGTCCAAACACAACATTCCCAAATGAGCCTCCTGACATTTGCTCCCAGACCAAATTCACTCATACTTTTCCCATATCAGTTGATGGGGAAAACCTTGGAAACCAAAATCTTAACTCCTTTGTCTCATAACCCACATTCGATCCACTTTCAAAATATATCCAGAGTCTAACTATGACTTCTCACCATCTCCACTGCTGCAAGTCTCCTAATTGGTCTCTCTACTATCACAGTTGCTGAGCATGGGGGTAGGTTTGGGATTGAGAGTGAGTAGACATGAGGCAGATGAGTTTAAAATGAAATCCAGCTAATATGATCCCTTTGCTTAAAATCCTTCATTCAATGAACTTCCACTTCACTCAGAGTAAAATCTCAAATATTTTATAATTAATATATGACAACAAGGCCTGAAATAATCTTGCTTGGCATTACAGATATAAAAACACATCTGTTTCAGGGGACAGTTTTTCCATATTCCTTTGTGAATGCATCCGTAAGAGTTCAAAGCACATCACGGCACAAATGCTTACAGAGTTTATTCATGACTAATACATCACCTGATTATCCTTGCAATGGAACTACAGGCCATATATAATTTGACCATGCCATTTGTAATGTCTCTCTACTTTCAGTACCTTATACTCTTTTAAAAATGCTGCTGTCATTTCATCTTTTTTCAGCCCTAATAATTTTGGTTTCCCCTTCTATTACTAGTGTCTTAATTCACTTCCCTTCCTAATTTCATATTTTGCATATCAAATTCTATAAATGTTCTATAAACCTATTACCTCACTCTTGGTAATACAATGCAATATATATACAGTATATAATACAATACAATATTTATTTTTATTGTTGTCAATAATAAATGTGAACTGTTTAAAGAAAAAAATCCTGGATTCATGGAAAGGGGGGGCTAAGTACTCCTTTTCATTGTTTTCTGTATTTGTTAATAATATATGAATTATAAACTTGCATATACAAAAGTCCTAAGTGGAGGACTTCAATAGAATACACCCCTGGCCTCTCTTCCCCAGGGGAAAAAATCTAGTTTATCTGGCTTATATGATTTGCAAGTTTGGGGAAAAAGGAGCTAGGAATGCTTGGTTCAGCAATTTTTTATCCTCTATTTTGGTCTGTTCCCCTCTCTTCTGCCACATAATATGGGGTCTGACACTATGGAGGTTGCCTGAGGTTTCCCAGTTGTGTCAGTTACTTGGTGGGAAGGTCTCAAGTTCAGAAGAAGAGGAAACTGGACAAGCTCATTTGCTCACATCAAAGTCCCATTCTCCTAGCTTTCATCAGTTATACAGCTGACCTTTTGATAGCCATCTGTCAGTCTCTAGTGCTCTATTTATCAACTGGTTTAAAACTCAGGCAGGGAAGAGAGAGGTGTAATCTATGGAGTCCATCAAAATCCCAACATATTGAAGGACTGCGATACTAGTTTCTAAGCTTCCCATTTTTGTATGTAGAGTCTGAGGGCAAAAGGGTATAGCGGAAAGAATGGGGCTATGGAGTCAGTCTTGGCTTCTAATGTCAGATGTGTTACTTATTGACTATGTCACCCTGAGTCAAGTTATTTAACACCTCTCGGGCTCTCTTCTCTAATCTATACAATGGCATGAACAATGACTCCCTCATTGCATCATTGTGGAGTTAAAAGAAATAAAATACAGGGAATGACTAGCGGGCAACCTGGTATAAATGTATGCTCAGAATTTTATTGTTCCCTTTATATCAATAACCCATTGGATAAACGTCAGAAATAAGATTTACCAGTAGTCATGAGAAAGTTGTTTACAGACCGTAAAACAACTGAGTTGTACAAACAGCATTTTAGGGAGAACGACTAGTTTTTTATTTTGAAGGGAAAGCAAATAAATTATCTTCTTGCAAAACTGAAGTAGACTAGTGAAGAAGAAAAAGGCACCAGTAAATGTCCAAAATTTCTACAGTAGCTGATGTGGGTGGAATAAGAGAACCCTTGATTCATCCAGCCAACTACTTGTGTTCTGCATAATTACAACTTTTTAATGGCTTCTGCAAGGATGTTGATCATTACATGACAACAAACCCATAAATATCTGTCTGTGTTAGAACAGTGACACTCACTGGTTACTTCTGATATTGACAGCCATACTCACTACTAAAACACATCCCTTATAAAGCAAACTTAAATAATGCTCATAGATATCAGCAAGGTAGAAAAGGGGATACCCAACTCATTGTAAATATTTGGACCAACATAATTTTGAGTTACCCAATATGGAATGAGCTACCTTTCTTGTGGCTCCCCACACCTCTAGAGATGCCCAAATATACTTTAAATGATCATTAATTGGAGTAGTCCTAGAGAAGATTCATGAATAATAATTAGGGATTCTAGATGATCTTTACAAGCGTTCCAGCTTCCAGTTCCTGGTCTCAAGGACTCAGAGCAAACCCACATTTATGTGACTTGGAAGCTTAAAACATTTTTCACAGTAAAATCTTGGTTCCTTTGTTCATATGTAAATTATACACATCTTTTTTAATTATTAAGGCTCTATTGGTTTTGGAAATAGGAGTGCTTGCCAAATCAGTGCCCTTGTTATCATTCATCAATGATAATTACTCACTGCAGTGAAATATAATAGAAGCATCTACAGCTTCTTACCTACAGGATGATTTTCTGTCACTTAACACAAAAACTGTAAGAACGACTGACCTCTTCTCGTCTTCTAATCCCCAACCTCAGTAAAACCTTCAAATCTCACAGTAAAACTAATCTCAGGTTTAAGGAGGAATCCAACTTGTGTCAGTGACTGGAAGGACTCTACCCTAACAGCATATTAATTTTTTTCTCCTTTTTAGATGGTAAAAGAGTAATGTTTTGAATTTCAATGACTTAAACATGTTGCTTATTAGTCACCCCCTCAAAGCATTAAAGGGAGGGTCAATTAATCTAGGGTCAGGAGCAGCCTTGGCATCTCATGCAGACATTTTCTCATTTCTTATTTTAGAGATGTTTACATTCAGGGACTTAAAAAGAAAGTGCTAACTTGCCCAAGGCAGTAAGGTTTTAATAAACCCATTCATGTAATGACAGTTGGTTTTCCTTAGGTATCAAGAACATTCTTATGTATAAATCAGTGCACATAGGATCAGTTACCACCACAAGACAAAAAAAGAATCTTGCTACCCACCACCACTCTATTACAGAGAATATTAAACACATTCATTTTCTTTTCCTTATTAAAGAAAAACCAAACATACTTAGGCAATGAAGAGCAGTGGCAGCACTGTGTTTAAGTGTTTTTTCTACCATCCCTCTGTCCACTTAGCATTGGACTGCGCTTATCACAAGAGAATTTCCAAGCTGAAAGAAACAGAGGCATATAGACAGTGTCAGCTCTGTAGTTTGAGAGCAGGAGGAGAAAGAATCCCATGAGGAACACAGAAGATGAGAGCATGGGTGAGGGTAGAAAGAGAGAGGAATTTGGTTCAAAGGGTCCATTATGCTCTGTTTTCTCAGACTGGATTATTTCCAAACAATAGCATCTGTAAGAACAAAACCCAGAGATATATTAAAAGGCATTTTCAAGGAGGTGGGCTCAAGATGGCAGAGTAGGAAGACCCTGAACTCACCTCCTCCCACAGACACACCAAAACTACAGCTACATATAGAACAATTCTTCCTGAGAATGTCCCGAAGACTAGCAGAACAGTTCTTCTACAATTAAGGATACAAAGAGAAAGCCACACTGAGATGAGTAGGTGGGGGAGAAAGCAATCAGAACCCACACCCCCAGTGGGCAACCCAAAAGAGGAGGGGCATATCAAAAACTAGGAGATCCTCCCTAAAGAGTGAGGGATTTGAGCCCCAGTTTGAGCACCCCAGCCCTGGGGACTGGCACCTGTAAAATAAGCCACTTAACTGGTTTTGAAAACCAGTGGAGCCTATGACCAGGAGAGTCAGAGGGCTATAAGAAACCAAGACTCCGCTCTTAAAGGTGAGTATGAACTTACTTGCTCTGAATGCCGGCACAGAAGCAGCAGACAGAAAAGCGCCTGAAACTCAAGCTGGCTTGCCAAGGCTGCCCCAGCATACTCACCAGCCCAAACCCAGCTCCAGCTCTAACCCCTCTGCCAAGGCAGCAACCCTCAGCATGCCCCAGGAGAAGCTACAATACACCTAGCTAGAGCTAGGCTCCAGCTCTAGCCCCTCTGGCTCCAGCACTCTCACCAAGATAACGGCCCTCAGCACATCCCAGGAGAAACCCTGGCCCATGTTGGGCTCTGGCTCTAGACAGTAGTTAAGGGATACACAAAAATATGTTACATATGTCAAAAACAAAAAACATGGGGGAGGAGTAAAAATGTACAGCATTTAGAATGTGTTCGAACTTAAATGACTATCAGTTTAAAAGATATATATATCTCTCTCTATATATAGAGATATATATATCTTTTATATTTATATATATATATATATACATATATACCCACACGCATATACATATAAAATGGTAATCATAAACCAAAAACCTACAATACACAAAAAAGCAAAGAGAAAGGAACCCAAATGTAACACTAAAGAAAATCATCAAACCACAAGGGAATTGTGGTTTCAAGCTACTGCTTTAAATTGTTCATCGGCAGAATGCTAAATGGACATACTTCCGGTAATCACTATAAAATAAACAAACCATATACCGGCCAACCTCACCTTGAAAGCACCTTTCTATTTCTGTTTGTAGTTCTCATTTTATAAACCTATATAATAATTCTTAAGCACACTTAAGTTTGAGAAATACTGAACAGAACTAAAGCAAGAACAATATATACAGATGCTTTGGTTACTAAATATTTTACTTAAGGTAAGTATTATTTCCCTAGTAATTATTGAATAGAAGGGAATTTTAAAATTAGGCATACTATGACCTCTTAGGCATTTGCAGTTCAATGCACCTTCCAAAATCTCCATGTCACTTCAGCAGGGCATGCAGAAAGTTCTAAATCCACTGCATACCATTCACAGATCACAGAATTCTTGGACCACTTCCTGGTCCATCTATATGCCTACCCCCTTTTCATCTTTGTATCATATATGTAGGCACAAAATTAAAGCATGGATTTTCCTAGAGGCCCCTAGAATCCTCAGTTGATGCTTGTGTATGTACACCAATAGCACAAATATTCTCAGACTCTCCATACCATTACAGATATTTATACTACCCTCCAACTTAGGTTCCTGTCAGAGAAAAAGAAAGTCTGAGTCCTGGTGCCACACCACCTTGTTCTGTATTTGTCTCTCTTCTCTTTCTTACACTTCACAATGGAAGTGGAACGTGCACATTTTCCTCTTCTTAATACTTGCCAGGGACGTCACTTACATAACATTTTAAGATCTATCTATCCCTGGCTATAGGTTTGTATCTGCTAGTTTTTTTTTTTTTTTTAAAGTAATAACTAGGATTATTACATATAACATTATACCAGAACATATAAGATTTTTAGACATTTCATGTAATGTCTGAAACATTTATATTAACATATTTCCATACATATTTCCATACAAATACAAATATAAGATTTTTAGACATTTCATGTAATGTCTGAAACATTTATATTAACATATTTCCATACATATTTCCATACAAATACAAATATAAGATTTTTAGAAATTTCATGTAATGTCTGAAACATTTATATTAACATATTTCCATACAAATAACCCAATAAAAGTTTAGTATTAGTTGTTTTGTTTGTTTTTTTATACTGCAGGTTCTTATTAGGCATGTATCTGCTAGTTTTAAGGCAAGTAAGAACTAGGGATTATCAAGAACAAAAATGTCAATAGATGCATTTACTTGTGCAAATTAAATGAGAGTGATGTAGCATGTTACATTTTAAGGCAATGGGTATTAAGTTTTCAAGTAAACATACATGCATGGTATGATAACACTATGATAATTATTTTTTCAAACAGCTACAGGGCATTTGTAACAACTCCCAACATCTTGGCAAAGGAAGACATGTCAAAGGCACTAAGAGATAAACAGTAAGATAGCCCATGATGTTACAAGTATCAGAGAGAACACAGTGGAGCATATGGCAGCAGGACACAACATCATGCCACTTGGTTCCTATTACTGTGTTCAATACATACATGTTATTCACTTCTGCAGAGGTTCCCAAGTCTCATAAAATTGGACTTGCCCTCACAAAGCTCATAACCATCATCATCACTATTTAGATCCATTGTGTCAAGCTCCATACTCACACAAACCTCACAAATGGGTACTATTTTAAAGAAGAGGTAACTGAGGCACAGTGAGGTTGAAAACTCACTTCACACACACACAAGAAGTTAGTAATAGAATGGAATAAAGGCCATACCCCTCATACTCTAAAACTCATGCTTTTAAATAATTTATAGCTTGTCTTTCTATGTATATGCATAATTATAATAGGAGGAAAGAAGTAATAATGACCACAACAGAAGTACAGATAAAGCACTGTGATGGAATTTCAGAAAAATTTTTTATATATATATATATATATATATATATAATTTATTTATTTATTTTTTTATAGGGGCAAGGTGAGCAAATACCTCATGAAGATGTTTTGCTTTGGATCTCTAAGACAGGAAGTTCTCAACTGTGAAAATAGGTACAGTATCCCCCAAAGCAGAGAGAACTACATGAGCAAATTCTGTGGGGGAGGAAAGTGGCTAGAAGAGCACAGAAGCAATATAATTTCAGTTTGGCTGGAGTATAAGTCTTACCAAAGAAAAGAGAAGGAACATAACATTCTTGAGTGTGTTCTTTAGTGCTAGTCACCTTGCTGTACATTTCACATGAAATACCTGATTTTATTTAATCATTACAAGAACTCAGTGAAGTGGGTATTATTAGAGTTTTGACAAAAATAAATAATTGACAAGATGACAGAGAAAACATGTATTCTGGTGAGAAGTTGGAATCAAAGCTAATTATAAAGCCCATATTCCCTCAAAAATGTCATATATTATAACATGATGAAAAATCCTAAGGACAAATTTAGAAATGGAAATAAGGACCACATTGAGTAGGACCATGAAGGCCAAGATAAAAAGGATTGGACTTAGCTTTGAAGATAATCGTAAGTCATTGTTGGTGTATTTATGTCTATACTCTAGGAAGATTTCTCTATATGTCAAAAGCACATTTTAGTCATTAACTGACTGATTGTCTGTCATGAAAAACCAAGGTCAATAAATTCTAATCTGTGCTAATTGAAATTTGTTCTTTCAGCCAAACTTTAAGCTCCTGAGTCATAACTCCCATGCAACAATCAGACAAATAAGAAAATCTAAATACTTGAGTATAAAATTCATGATAAAAAAAATTATTAAATTACTCATAAAAAGAGTAAAATAAAATGGGCAGTAGGATGGGTTCATGAAATGGAGCTTTAGAGTATTATTCGTATAAATAGGACTGGATCATTTGCTTTGGTGAAGGAGGCAGCCACGTATTTGCCAATAGCCAAAATCTACCACTAAAATGTCACTCCTTATTCATACCCTTTCAACGGATAATCATTTTTCTGAGACTTTATCCTGTGGAAGTAATCCAATAAAAGCAATAGTTAGGTGCACTAAGATATATTTCTAATCACATAATTGTGCAGGAAAAATACAATGTGAAGGTATATCCTAAAATATTAACAGTGATTGTGGGGATGTCTGGCTTATGGTTAATTTTGATTGCTTTTCCATGATATATTTTTGTATTTAAAAATTTTTATACAATCAGCACATATTATGTTTATATTGGGAAAAATTATACGATAATACAAAATGGAGTGGAAGAGGCACAGAATTGGGAATTCAGGGAAAACAGACTTCTTACTAATTTCTTACTCTATCTTCCTGCTTCTGGCCATCTCTGGGCATAGGAATAGGTGCACGCTGCATAGACAAGAGGTGCTTCCCAATCTTTTGGTGCAAAATGTCAAACCACAGGACCTAAGCCTACTTTGAGTATTTGGAAAGCAAAATGACCTAACATGTCATCAACTTATTCTCCAACTGGAATTAGCATGGTTCAGTATGTAAGACATATTTCTTTTCTGCCCAGAGAAAGGTAAAATTCACTAGAGTTGTTGAGTGGTGATTGAGATGTTACTCTATGTAGGTGATTTTTAGAACTCATTTCTCATTCTCAAGGTCAAGGTCAAGGATCCATTACTCTGACTCATGTTCTATGTTAGTAAAATGTTTCTGATCTTCAGAATATCAGTGATCATACTTCTTGAACTTTCAGACATTCTATCTGATAATTTTTGATTTGTGCAGACGTGTATGTAAAAAAACTTTCAATTTCTGAAGTTGATATTACAATTTAACTATACATTTAATGATCACTTTAATAGAAAAAATAAAATGTATTGTTCTTGAGAAAAATAGATTTTTTGTTCTAGATATCTAAACACTTATCACTCAAATACACCTGCCGCTATTAATGCACGGAGAGAATATCTCTGTAAGTAGTACTGTGATGGCTAATATTTTATCACACCGTTTATTTTCTTAACTATCTTATCCAGTTTTCCAGTTTTGAGGCTATTTCTTTTGAAATTTTGTATTATATTATTACTAGAGTTTGTTATTCAAGCAGGACGAGCACAAATTTCTTTATCTTATTTCAATTTGTATTTCTTTCAACGCTTTGCTTCATGGCACAAGTGAAAAGCCCTAGATAAATCATTTAGATGATAAACTTATTTTGGGAGAATCCTTTATCATCAGTAAAGAAACCAGCTGATTTGTAATAATGGTTATACATACATTTGGACAGAAGGTGAAATACAGTCATTTAATAAGGATATGGAAAAGAATCATAACAGAGTTTTAATAAGTAGTACATAGTCCAGCTGAATGTCTGAGAAAAGTATGTCTTTAGGAGGGTTTACCAGTGAAGAAAAAAAGGAAATTTCTGATACAGGTGGAAACCATCAGGTACAATTACTTTAGCAGTAACTTGAACATCATAAACATATACCATTCATACACATAAACACATTCAGAATGCACACTCTAAGTTACAAGGTACATGATGAAAACACTGACCTTTTTCTCTAACCATATATAATTGTTCCTCTGGTTTCTATGATGTCTCGTAGCATGTTGTTTTTCTTATTCTATTTCCAGTGACTATTATCATGCCTGCATGCCAGCAACAGAGCTGATGTCAGTGTGTTAGCATGAAAATGTGCCCTTATCATGTCTTCAAAGACAAATAATTTCACTTAAGTATTAATCGTGTTTGCAAATAATGTTATAATATTTGAATTTGGCATTCTTAGAACACATAACCTCTAAAGATTGCTGTAGCAGTGCCCTGCCTTTGCCATTTTAGTACGTGCCTTCCTGAATTTTGCTGTTAGCATCTGTGTGTCTTTGCCTAAAGGGTTTTTCTCATCATCTGTGTCTATTCTGTTCATGTGAAAGGCAGGCTAGGAGTTCTAGGGAATTAGCATCCTTGGGAACATCCCTCAAACAATGATTAAGGGGTCTTAGTAGATAAATACCCCAGGTCCTTCACCTTTGGGGTGGGATAAATCTGAGGCATGTGTGCTATGCCATTTCCAAATCACCTGGGATTCCAAGCAGGACTAAGCTACAGATACCTACATTGATGACTTTATTACTCTATTAACTTCTTCCACTCCCTGTCTTACTTTTCTACTTCCCTACTCTCATTCCCTGGAATTGCTTCTCAAATGAATTATAATACTTACATTTAATTATGTCTTTGATAACTACTCATCAGAGACTCATGGAACATCAGGGCTACTCATTCAAAACTTGATGTGTAATCTCCTAGTCTGCTGACACATTGCTACATTACGTACAAAATCAAAGTCACAGACTAGACACTTAAAGCAGCTCCTCCTCCTTCTGACTTCCCTATACCTCATGTTATCTCGGAGCCCAGTCAAAACAGCCTTCCATAAATCAGTGACTCCTTCTCCTTTGTCTTTCATATCCAACGAACAGCCAAATCTTGTCCGTAGTATCTCCAATATGTGTCCAGCACCTGTTACCCCTTTCCTTTCTTTCATTATTAACTTAGTTCAGGCTCCCCATTACCTCACACTTGGATTACTGCCACATTACACTACCTTAAACTTGAATTATTAAAATGTACTTTATCCCTTCTGTCCAAAATTGGGTATGAATTAGTTAACTACAAAAATAGTTGCTTGATAGTCGATAGGAGAGGATGGTAGAAAACCAGACAAAGAAATAATGCAGTCATTGACTGCTGAATGGAGTGAGAAGTTTACCTATTCTTATTATTTTTTGAAAGCTCTTTCCTTCCTTCCTAACCAGCATCCCAGAAGGGTCATTAACATGAGCGATCCACCAACTGTTCTTCTATAGTCTGTCAATATACTCTCATTAAAATGTAAAATTCAGTCATGGCATTCATCCCTTTAACAGTTTTGAAGTTATATCTTATTGCCTATAGAACAGACCAACGTTCCTTAGATATGAATGCAAATTTTGTCTTACATCCCTTGCTACTTCCCCACAAAAGTTCCATGCTCTAGGTTTACCTACCTGTTTACATTTCCCCGATGTTCTTTATAACTCAAAATCTTTGCATAACTGCTCATTTGATCAGTACAGTTCTCGCCAACTAGTGCTTCTTAAGCTTCAATGTGGAGCTTAATTGTTAACTTCTCTGGTAAGCCTTTAATGCAAAATTCCCATCAAAGATAAAGCCACATGCTCTTCTTCAATATCCCTGTACCTACTCTTTCATATTACTCTTTTACTCTAATGTAATTTATTATCTTCCATTTCCTACATTAGATTGTGAACTGCTTGAAAGAGGACTTTGACTCTCCAAAAGATGAATGACATATGATTTGGTAATAGTAAGGCACTGTTTGTTTGCTCTTTAGTTCTTCTAGATCCTTGCTAACTGTTTCTTGTATTTTCTCCATTCTGTTTCCGAGATTTTGTATCATCTTTACTATCATTACTCTGAATTCTTTTTCAGGTAGGTTGCCTATTTCATCTTCATTTATTTAGTCTTGTAGGTTTTTACCTTGCTCCTTCATCTGTAACAAATTCTTTTGTCGTTTCATTTTTTTTTTTTTTGGATGGGTGGCGCTGTATTCTTGTCTTACTGGTTGTTTTGCCTGAGACGTCTGGCAGTGGAGTTTGCAGGCGGTTGGATAGGGCTGGGTCTTGGTGCTGAGGACCTCCGGGAGGCCTCACTCCAACTGATATTCCCTGGGGTCTGAGTTTCTCTGTCAGTCCAGCGGTTTGGACTTGGAGCTCCCACCACAGAAGCTCGGGCCCAACCTCTGGCCTGGGAACCAAGATCCCGCAAGCTTTGCGGCACGGTTAAAAAAAAAAAAAAAAAAAAAAAAGGAAGAAAGAAAGAAAAAAAGGAGTACAATATCAAAGAATAAAAAACAAAATAAAATAAGAAGAATAAAAAATATATTAGGAAAAATAAAAGTATAATTGAAACAACTGCAACGAGGTAAAATAAAACTACAACAGAAAAAAAAAAAAAAGAAAAAGAAAAGGAGGGCGTGCCCGCAGCCCTGACGAGCCCGGCGCTGCCTCGGCTCCCCGTCGCCCGGCCCCTCGGCTCTGACCGGCCGCGGCCCGCCCTCCCCCGGCCCCCGACCCAGAGCCGAGGGGCCTGCCCGTCCCCGCCTCCCAGAGGCGGCGGCCCCGGCCGCGGCGCTTGTGTCGGTTGGCGGCGCCGATGGACGGTTGGTAGCAGCCGCCGAGGACAAGGCGGCGGCGGAAGATGGTGCCGGGAGCCGCGGGCCCTGCTGCTGCCGCCGGCGGAGGAGGAGGCGGCGCTGCCCGTTCACTGAGTTTAACCAGTAACTCCATTCAGTTGCCAATATCAAGCAAAGCAAACATAAGACACTTTTAATCTGCTTTTTAAGAGAAGTGGTAATCCTTTTCACAGTGCCTGACGTAATCGTATCAGAGTGCGGTATAAGCTCACAGAATCCAGAGAAATCATCATGAAGTTGTATGTATTTCTGGTGAACACTGGAACCACCCTGACATTTGACACTGAACTTACAGTGCACACTGTGGCTGACCTGAAGCGTGCCATCCACAGCAAGCGCAAGATCGCTATTCAGCACCAGGTGCTGGTGGTCAACGGGGGAGAGTGCAGGGCTGCAGACCGGAGAGTGTGCACCTACAGCGCCGGGACGGACACAAATCCACTTTTTCTTTTTAACAAGGAAATGGTCTTATCTGAACGTCTACCTGCTATTCCTAAAACTACCTTTTCAACAGAAAATGACATGGAAAGAAAAGTTGAAGGGTCCCTTATGATGCCTGCAGTTTTTCACACTGTTGCTTCAAGGACACAACTTGCAGTGGAAATGTATGAAGTTGCCAAGAAACTTGGCTCTTTCTGTGAAGGTCTGGTCCATGATGAACGTCTTCAGCACCAAGGCTGGGCTGCAATCATGGCCAATCTGGAGGATTGTTCAAATTCCTACCAAAAGCTACTTTTCAAATTTGAAAGTATTTATTCGAATTATCTGCAATCCGTAGAGGACATCAAGTTAAAACTTACTCAGTATGTTTGCCATTAAAATGGATAATAAGATGTTTAAAATACATTTGCAGTTTATCAGTAGTTTTAGTAACAGTAATTTCGTTTCTAGTAGGCCATATATTTATTATAATTGAGGTTCATGTTTTTGAGACTTTTATGATGACTTTTATGGACTGTAAAATTTTTAAAATTATGGACAGTTTCATCCTCCATGTATTTTATGGATCTGCCATGTTTCTTTTTCTTGTATTTTCTTTATGTAAAAGACTCAAAATACTTTTGAAATCATTTAGAAGCCCCCCCCCCCAGAAAAAGGAGGGGGAGAACAAGCCAAAAGGAGAGATCACTAACAAAGTGTAAAGAATAAAATAAAATGAGAAAAATAAAAGACTTATTAGGAAAAATAAAAATATAAAAGAATCAACAACAATGAATCAACAAGGTAAAACAGAACCCCAGTCTAAAACAGGAAAAAAGAAAATAAATAAATAAATAAATAAATAAAAGCCTTGGCTATGGAGGCAGAGTTTAGGCAGGGGATGGAACTTACGGGGGGGGGGGGGGGGGGCGGTTTGGGTGGGGCGGGACCTAGGTGGGTGGGGGGGTGACGTTTGAGCGTGGGGCGGGGCCTCTGCTTAGGATCTGCAGGGAAGGGGAGAGGCAGCAGGTGGAAAGGAGGGCCTGTGGAGTGTGGAGTTCCGGAGTTTGGAGGTAGGGCCCTGAGTGAGGGTGTGTGGGTGGGGTTTAGGCCCAGCTCGTTGGAGGGGGTGTCCGAGGGTAGAGGTGGGGCCCTGGGTGGGGGTGTAGGGGCGGGGCTTGGGATCTGTGTGGCAGGAGGGAGGTTCCAAAGGCAGAGGATTAGGCCCGGGAGCCCAGCAGGCTCCCCAGTGCCTGAGTGGACAGGGAAAGGACTGGCCCGGTTCCCTTCCAGTCCTCTGCCCCTCCCCCACCGTCTCCCCCAGGGTCTCCCCCATCGCCACTGGACCCCTAACCGTGGGTGGGTCCCGCTGGGTATAGGAACTCCTCCCCTCCCCCAGCCGCCCCTCAGGGGTGCTGGTCCCAGAAGTCCGGCCTTTACATTTGCTCCCCCTTCCCTCTCTCCCACTCCCTCAGGACCCGCACGGCTGGAGCGGGCCTAGGTGGGCAGAGGATCAGGCCCAGGATCTCAGAAGGTTCCTGAGGGCCCAAGCGGGCAGGAGAAAGCTGGCCACGCTCCCTTTTGATCCTCTGCCCTCCCAATGGTTCCCCAATTTCCCCCTTCGGGCGTGGGATCCCTTCCCCTCCCCCAGCCGCCCCTCAGGGGCCCCAGTCCCTTCCCGCCTCCACTTCTCCTCCCCCTTCACTCCCCCCAAGCCCCACATCCTACCCGGTTGCTGGTGGTTCCTCCCGTGCCCTTAGGTGCCCGTGGTCCCCCACCGGTGCCTGGTAGGGGCCCTAGTTGTGAGGAGACGCGGATTCCGCGTCCTCCTAGTCCGCCATCTTGACTCCACCCCACAACATGCCACTTTATACTGACAGAGACCTAAAGTTTGCTTATGGAAGTGTTGTAGATCATGAAGGGGTGTTATCCGAATCTAAGGGAATTCTGTGATGCAGATGAGGATGGGTGAGGCTCATAACACACAAAATGGCTGAGGGAGCTGGTAATTGTTTGAGGGTTTGCATGTGTGTGTTTTGTGTATTCCTATTTGGCTGGGTTCAGTTGGGTGCGGTTTTCTGTGTTCACCTAGTGTTTTCTGTAGATGGACTCATGCACAAGTAAATGCAGACTTCACATTTGTCCTCTGATATATCAATTGCATTGAAACAAATCCTTATTTTCAAAACAAGCTCTACAGTAGAACAGAATTCTGATAAATATAAGAAATCCCATCCATTTCACTTCAATCAAAACAATGTTCGTTATGCAGGGAAGGAGAAGAGAGATGTGATAGGACTATTAGTTGAGGGACCTTCAAATATAAAAATAATGCCAGTGTGACATCTGATACTGCAGTGTTGTTCTAATCATGTTCCTATTACAGCAAGTCACACTATCTAGCCCATTAATTCATGGTCCTCCGCACATGGTTTCAGGATTAAATGGACTAATTTGTTTAAGTGAGCTCGTGGTGAAGAAAGAAGCCTGGTCCAAAGAGGGGCCAAACTCTATAATAGCAATAGTGATAAACAACATCCTGTTTGCCCTTATCTTAGTGTCTCTCTCTCTCTCTCTCTCTGTAGGGGTCTTGCCTTTAGACTGTACATGCATGGAGAGCAAGACCCATATTTCATTCATTCCTGTATTTTCAAGAACTATCTGGAACTTGAAAGGCACACAGTAGACATTTATGAAATGAATAAACTACCGTTCATTGGTGGTTGCTCTATGCTGAGTATTTGTCATGCTACTTCTGATCCTTACAGCAAATGTGTGAAAGAGGGACTTGTTTTCTCTCTTTCTAACTAAAGAAGCTAAGGCTCAAGGAAGTTATGTAACATGTCTAAAAACACACATGGGTAGAGTGGAGGAACTAGGATTTTAACAAATGTTCGTTTTCAACCACTTGCATTGGCAGTTCATTACTCTGTCTCTCAAAAATACATGACCTTTTTTTTGTAAGCACCAAGGTCTACACAAATAAACCACTAAAATTTAACCTTGGTTTAAAGTAGACATAACACATATCTTTGGTAGGTTAACTGGTAATCACTTCTTCAAATATCTGTTATTCATCCACTCTGCACACACACATGATGACTAATTTAGTGTATAAGCTGGCACAGCAATATTCCTCTCTCCTCCTACCTTGCTGCTTTCTGGGACATGGTACACACCTAAAGAGGGAAACAGTCTGCTTTAGATGTTTTCTTTCTTTATTGCTCCAGGCACAAAATGGCCAAAGAAATTGGTCTGAAATTGGAAGGAGGGCAGAGGCCAGGGAAAGTCTACACGTTCATCCACTCTTGTTTGGTTCATTATTGCTGAAGCTAAAATGACAAGCTTTACTGAGCCTATTTGGAAATACTACTACTACTACTACTACTACTACTACTACTACTATTAAGGCTGGGAATCCCTTTTCTACCCACTCATGGAATAGTGACAATTTAAGAGACAAGATTTATGTTTTCTCCTGTAGGCACTTTCTTAGAACAATTTTTAAAAAAATAACAGAAAATCCCACTTTTACTGTCCACTGACATGGGGTCCACTTGACGTTTTCTGAACAACTGCTCTCTCAAACACGAGCAATAATAGATACCTTTGAAGTAAACCTCCACTTCTTGATCTTAAAAGCAAGCTAGGAAAATGGCAGGTTGATGGTTACCCCTCAAAATCCTTTGTCCTGTTGTGGGGAGAGTGTTGCCAGCCCGTCTCGCTAAGGCATCTTCTGAGTCCACCCCCTTTCCTCTTGGATACTTAGTCTCCCCCTCAGCGATATTCAGATTCTCGGCAGGAAGGAGGGCACTCTCTGCCTTCCATAATGATTTGATTAATTTTATGATGTACTTAGTCCACGCTGCAGTGTGGACAGTCCATAACATATATGAAGAAGAAAATGGAAGGGAAATTGAATCCAAAGGAGGTCTTCATGACTCTTCAGAAGTCAGTATTTTCTGGTATTTGACAAGATTCTCCCTTGGTTTCAGAAGCTACATGGAGAACAACTTGGACTTTACAACTGAAAGAAAATAAATCTGAGTTTCAACCCATCCCTGGCCATTGACCACTTATTTATTTATTTGTTTATTTATTATTTATTTATTTATTTATTTATGGCTGTTTTGGGTCTTCGTTTCTGTGCGAGGGCTTTCTCTAGTTGGGGCAAGCGGGGGCCACTCTTCATCGCGGTGCGCAGGCCTCTATCGCGGCCTCTCTTGTTGCGGAGCACAGGCTCCAGACGCGCAGGCTCAGTAATTGTGGCTCACGGGCCTAGTTGCTCCGCGGCATGTGGGATCCTCCCAGACCAGGGCTCGAACCCGTGTCCCCTGCATTGGCAGGCGGATTCTCAACCACTGCGCCACCAGGGAAGCCCCACTGACCACTTTTTGATAATAGAGTAAGTCACTTACTTTTCAGGGCTCTAATTTTCTCATCTATTAATTGGTTCCTAAGTATCAGGTTTATTGCAAAGCTGTATAAAACGGTGGTTAGAAGCAAAGGCTTAGAAACACCTACTGCCTGGGTTTAAATCCTGATTTCACCAATTATTTACTGTGTGACTTTAGGTAAGTTTCTTAACTTCTCTGTATTTCCATTTCTGACTCAGTGGAAAAGCATCTCAAAATCCACAGACCTAATTTTACCTACTATACTAGTGATACGATAATCAGGTGGGTAATGTATTGCCCACAAACTCATTGTGCTTCCACTAATTTATATACACTTTGTTGCTTATAAACTCCTTCCTGCTGAAAATCTGAATATCTGTTGCCCGGGTTTCCTGAAAGAAAAAAATCATCTAAGCAGAGAATCTTAGTGGGTTTTGGAGCAAAGCTAAAGACTCTCAGATGATGGGCTGAGGTTTGTGTCAAATATCCAAAAGCTTCCACACCATCAAGCAACAATACATATCACCAAATAAGTTGAAAGACTCCTGGCATTTTAGGAGCTCTGTGTTGATGGAGGAGAGGAAAGCCCACCCACATTGCCTGGTACCCAGGCTGAGCAGTGGTATGTGAATAGCAACATCGCCATCTTCTGGGAATTTCAGGCTTCACACAAAACTTACTGAAGCAAAATCAGTATTTTAACAAGATCCCAAGGTGACTCCTATAATATAAAGACTTGGGAAACACTACACTACACCAATGATTTCCAGAACTGGCTGCACATTGGAGTCACCTGGAAAACTTAAAAAATGACTAATGCCTGGATTTTAATCCCAGCAATTCTGATTTAATTGGTATGAAGTGTGGCCTGAGCATCTGAGATTAATATTTTCCCAAACGATTTCAGTGTGTAGCCAGAATTCAGAACCACTGAGCTAAATATTAACACATCCCAGGTTTTGTATCATTAAATTATGATGATTTCTTTCATGTGCTCTGGATAAAAAAATGTTAAGATATATCAAATGCATATCTTTCGTGGTTGAGAAAGTTTTCTTCCTCAGATTTTATTGTCACATGCTGTTTTCAAACCTCCTGGACTATTTCTCTCATTGTGAGTTGGGTCTGTGCAGAGCTGACCTGCTTATTTTCAGACAGACAGCTAAAGGCCGATTCCCCAGCAGGCTGAGCTAATGGCCATCGGTTAGGATGGAACAGTGCCAATTAAAAAGGTGGTATTTACCACTTTATCTGACACCCGGAGGTAACAAACAAAATCCAAGGCACTTTCAGAACTCACAACACATTACGTGTTAGATCCTTGGGAGGAGGGCAATCCCTATCTAGAAACACATGCTTCACTGGAAGGGCGCTCATCTATCTACTGGCACCTAAGAAACTCCATTTTGAGTGATGTCTTTGTCGCTCATACCCTTGTGTGGACTGCTGCTACCCTGCTGCTACTGTCCTCAAGCAGCATTTCATGGTTCAGCACACAACAGAGGGAAGGGACGCCCCAGGGCTGGCCTGTCTTGCACTGTATCTGAAACCAACGTTTCCGATCTAATGGAAATGATTAAATAAGAATCTACACATAACATTATTAGGAGATGAAGCGGCACCCAAATGGTTGCTATTATTGTTGTTTTTGTTCTTGTTATGTTTATGCTTATTTTGTGTTATTTATTTAACTGGAGATATTTATACTATGTGACTCGTGTGCTCTAAAAACTTCCTATGGTAGAAAAATTTTATATTCAGTAACGTATGACCTTAGAGGAAAAACAGATTTGGGGACCATGTAAAAGGTAACTTTTTAAATTGTTCTTAAATATTTATTATTCACTTAAAATAAAAAATAAATACAGCACAGTGAATAATATAATTTTACACATCTTAAGATAATAACACTGGTTTCTATTAAATTTTATATAACCCTGTATGCCTTACTTACTAAAATATTTTCAGATTCTTCCTCAATCACAGCTTAACTTAGATGCTTTGTTGCCAATTATTTAAACGATGAGTTTCTTTTTTTCCCCTTCATTTCCTACATTTTCTCCTTCCAAAATGTTTCTGATCAACACTCCAGGATCTTGTATGTAAAATATGCATACAATTTTATAAAAAATAACGACATAATATTTATTAAGTCTATGGGTGACCAGAAGATACTAACTTCACCATAGTTATCAAAAGCTATGAATAAAAAACATTGTAGTAGCTCCCTCTAGTGGACATTCTGAAGGTAAGGCGGCACTAACAGAACGGCCATTCTACATTCAGAGGCGTGAATACCATACCAGTACTTACAGACCAGCTAGGCCAAACATTCAAAAAAGTGGGAGAAAGGAAGATCAGTATTCAAAATGTGTATTTCTGAAGGTAATAAATCCAGGAAAAATTGATTTATATTCTTCCACTTTTGCACTGAATGATGGGGGGAAAGTTAAAGCTCTCTCATTATCCATAAACACAAAAACACTTACCCCACAGGCTTATAAATGAAATCTGTTTCTCCTCCAATCTTTCTCCACATCAGTAAACGTGTGCAGCACCAGGGAATCAAATTTGAATCCTCTTTCTCCCATTTTGCTTCACATTCTACTCGACAGCAATTAGCATCTGTTTTCTGATACTCCACCTATCTGCAATCTCTGTTTAGTGCAAGCAGCCGTCACCTCTTACCCATGCTGCTGGAGGGTCTCCTACCTGCCCTCCCTGCTTCCCTGTATTGTATTTATATGCTCCATGCTGCACACAATGGACTGAATGACAAGTATGTTGTCAGCCTTAAATCCAACCCTTAAATTGCTCCTTGCTGCACTCAGAACCTTCCTTGCCCCGGCCTCCAAGGCTGCAGTGATCTGGGGGCCACCTGTGCCACCCACTCGAGTCAGCACAGTGATCTCCTCTAAGTTGCCCCAAATAGGTCATGGTATTTTACGTCTCAGTGTCTCTGCACAAACTGTTCCCACCCTTGGCCACACTTTTCTCATTTTTCTTGTGTCTGGTCTGTCTCATCTTGTAAGTCTCAGTTTAAATAATACTTTAGAGATTTGTAGATCTAAACTTGGTTTCCCATCCCTCAGTTTTCTTTCTCATAGCAATCTATTTGTTTCCTTCAGAGCACTCATACAGTTTGTAGTTATTTGTTTGTTTAATCTTTATTATCTATTTCCCCTATTAGAATTTAAGGTACAGATCTATCTTCTTTGACAACTAGATTTCCAGTATCCTGGAGAATTGGTGCTTTTAAGTATTAATTGAATAGATTTGTAAATGGATTCATTTTTATACACTTACGTGATACAGGTTGGCCTGAGTAGGCCCTCACTAAATGTCAATCCTTTTCTCTTTCCAGGAATATGTGGGCTCAACTAGTTCTCATTTCTAGTAGCAATTACGAGCTACTTTTTATGTTGAACTACAGTCGTCCCTTGGTTTTCATGGGGATTGGTTCCAGGACCCTCCTCGGAATCCAAAATCCAAGGATGCTCAACTTCCTTATATAAAATGGCATAGTATTTGCATATAACCTATACACATCCTCCTATATACTTTAAATCATCTCTAGATTACTGAAAATACCTAATATAATGTAAACGCTATGTAAATAGTTGTAAATACAATGTAAATGTTATTTAAATAGTTGCCAGCAAATTTAATTTTCCCTTTTTGGAACTTTGTGGAGTTTTTTTTGGGGGTGGGGGTGGGGGATATATTTGATCCATGGTTCGTTGAATCCACAGATGCAGAACTCCTGGATACAGAGGGGTCAACTGTAAATGTTTAATGCTTTAAGTAATTAACTGAAGACATGGTGCTTCTGCCCTTACTTGCAGGGCATATTTATACATAGTGAAGCTAATAAACCTTAAGCACCAGGAGCCCAGATTTTCCCTGGACCTTCCAAGACCAAGCGAGGGACCCTAAAAATATGGTCACATTGTCATTTTTTAAAAGTTTCTTAAGATATGGTTATGCTAACAGACTAGTATATGAGTGACATCAATTCAAAGAGGGTTTAAGAGTAGTTCCTGCACAAGAAAATGTGAAATACAATGACATCACATAGTTCATATATGAAGGGGATTAAATTAAATTAAAAGGGGATTTCCCATAATTGATAAAAATTTGCATGGCAGTAAGTTGTGAAACAAAACTTTTAAAAACAATATTAATGCTTTAAAGTGTTTGATCAGCTCTTTTGGAGGAAGCAATGAGTTGTCTTTCAATTTTGTTTTCTGTAGAAAATGTTGTAAAAATGCATTAAAATATTCAAAGAGCAAGTAGTCAAAATGTCAGAAAAGTAATTATAGAGTTGTGACAGGTAGTTACTTAAGACATACCTTATGTTATTTTTCTGAGTTTTGTGATGTTTTCGGTGTATGTGACCTTTTAAAAATTTATAATTTTTTTTGTTTGTTTTCTCATTCACTTTCTAGTTCTATGTTTGTAATTTTGTATTATTTTTTTCAAACGTCCCCTGAAATTAAAGACTACTGGGGCTTCTTGAAACCTGAATTTTCCCTTAATGCTTGGTTGAAGTGATACATGATAAGTATTGTATTCAACTGGATAGATTGGAGATATATGCTTGTATTTCCAATTTTATTTAGTCATCTTAATCAACTTCTATTTTAATGGCACAAAGTGACCTACATAGTGTTAGGAATAGTAAATTAAACTTAATTAAAAAAAATCTTGTCTTTTTCAGAAAGGAACAAATACACAT
The DNA here is from genome assembly GCF_028021215.1 of Eschrichtius robustus. NCBI lineage: Eukaryota > Metazoa > Chordata > Mammalia > Artiodactyla > Eschrichtiidae > Eschrichtius > Eschrichtius robustus. The sequence goes on from NW_027175430.1 coordinate 63,577, forward strand.
GGTAAGATTTTAAAAGTAGAGAAGAAACAGAACAAAAGGAAGATATTATTGGGAAAAGATGAATCCAAAAGTGAAATTAATATGCAGAAGGCAGGCTATGGGGTAATCTAATATTATTAGAAGTTGGCAACAAATCTGTCCCTGAGTTACTTGACAGCCAACAAAAAGACATAAACACGGACACAGGGATCAGATAATCTACTAAAGAAAAAAGAACAAAAAAACCCCAAACCTCCCCAACATTATAAAAGGGTCCTATTATACAAATCCCAGGATATAGTACAGACATCTCACAAAAGCACACAAACACACACTCATGTGCACACAACACACACAGAGTCTGAGTCTTAGTCTGGGTTCCCCCAGAAGAAGACTCTGAGACAAAATTTCAAATGCAGATAGTTTGCTTGGGAGGTACAGAGAACACTAACAGAAAAGTGGGGAAGTGATTCAGGGAAGACAGATATTAAAGGGTATATTAACCAGAAAGTTACTACCATGGATAACTGGAGTTTCATGCACCTGGGGAATTCTCAGACACAGGTGCAAAACTCAATATCTCAGAATTAGTACACCTGAGGTCCAAACCAACCATGGCATTTTTTTTTTTTTAATTTTATGACAACTGTTAAGACCTATCTGTTGATGGATGCTTGCTTGCTTTCTGTTTGAGCTCAGATAAGTAAGGATAAATAGTAAGGTCTGAGTAAGGATAACTAGTGAAATACATATAATCAATTATGACTCTTTGGACTCCAGAAAGGTAGAAAAACCAATATTAACTAGATCACATTCCAAAATTTCCTCTATTGAGTCATGACAATTTATATTCTCAACAACATCACCAACATTCCAATTTCTGTGCCTTTCTGCTCTGTTACCAAAACGCTGGCTTCGTGTGGTAGCAAGATAGTGGTAGAAGTTCCATTCCTCTCATCTTTCATGATTCATAGTTAGTGGAAAACTGTGAGTCTCTTTTCCAGGAGGATTAGCAGTGTCTTAGTGTTGTCCATCCTTGAGTCAATCACCAAGGCCAGAAGAATGTGGCACTCTCATTAGTCAGATCTAAACCACACGCTCATTAACAGAAGCAGAAATGAATGGAGTCAACATCACTGGAAGCACATGGGAGTGCATGGAAGTACAGAAATAGAATCTGGGAGTCATTACTACAACAATGGGACTGGGAGTCATTATTAAAATAATGGGGAATGGATGCTGGGCTGCAATAATGACAGATACCACCATCAGTGTCTTAGAAGGAAAATCACAGGTAGAATTAAGTTCAGAGTATGTCTACCAGTTTATACTTGGAAACACAATGAAGCTTATTTATACATGAAATCAATCTTTTATTCATAGAAATGTGTGACCTGAGTATGTTTTAGATCACAGGCACACTACCAGGCTTTAAGAAAATCCTCAGAAACTCAGTCTACTGTATTAAGTGATGATGTAGTAGAATTTTTAAGGCAGAATTAGGAAAAGGAAGAGTCAGGAAAGTTTTACAGAGAAGACAATACTTAAGTCAAGAAGAAGGAATTCCGTGTTTCGACAAGTCTCTGAAGGAGGAAAGAAAGGAAAAAGGGAAGAAGGACATTTCAAGTAGAAGAACAGCATGTGAGAAAGCAAAGAAATATGAATGGATGTAACTTGTCTAGATACATGTAATTTGATCTGGCCAGAATCTTAGAATGAAAAATGAATGAGTAGCAAAAACTTTTAAAAAATTGTTTCGACCCAAATTGTGAAAGCCCGTTTTTCTAAGGAGTTTATATTTTAATGTATTGACAACAAGAATTCAATGAAGGTTTTTTTTTTTTTTTTAAATAAATTTATTTATTTATTTTTGGCTATGTTGGGTCTTCGTTTCTGTGCGAGGGCTTTCTCCAGTTGCGGCAAGCGGGGGCCACTCTTCATCACGGTGCGCGGGCCTCACCCTGTCGCGGCCTCTCCCGTTGCGGAGCACAGGCTCCAGACGCGCAGGCTCAGTGGCTGTGGCTCACGGGCTTAGTTGCTCCGTGGCATGTGGGATCTTCCCAGACCAGGGCTCGAACCCGTGTCCCCTGCATTGGCAGGCAGATTGTTAACCACTGCGCCACCAGGGAAGCCCCAATGAAGGGTTTTTAACAAGAGCGGGGAGATGATGAGACAAGAAATATCCTGGGAATCAAACTGATTGCTTAATATAAAAAGTCTAGGTATAGTATGAACAGCTCTATCTTGCAACTCACTTCCTCCTCCATTTATATGATGGGAAATAGTCTTTTACTAAACACATGCACATTTTCAAAGCATTTCTTAATAACTGCTTATTTTGATTGAAATGCTATTCGTGTCGGCTCATCCAAAATAATACTTTGAGAAAAATTCTCACACTAATAACATTATTATTTGGTGAAACTGAGAGACATCTATTTTTTGTGTGGACTAATTTGTTTCTGACTTAAATTGCTCCAGCCCCGACCCCCGCGAGTGAAGGCGGAACCAAAGCCCTGAAGGCGCAATCTGAACAGCGGCCACTAGAGGACAAGCTTACTTCGTGCTGTGACCAGTTAGCAACCAGCTGCTTTAATTCAGAGCATGGTTTGGCAACAAAGTGACGTCAGCAGAGGTTAGCAAGAGCCCATTACTGTAAAAGGAGAGGTCAGTCCATCAAGTGACAGAGATGAAATATCATCTGAGTCACTTTGAAGCCAAGCTGATGAATTATACCCATCAAAGCCCAAAGGTAATAAAAATCAGAGAAGCGAAGAGTATCATTTTGACTCGGAGATGACCTGTAGAGGGAGGAAGGGGATGGCTGTCGGGTTAACCAATTCTACCTTTACATGAATGAGGTGGGGGCATTTTTCAAACACCTTAAATAAGCTACTGAAAACGTGTTGCAACCGGGGGTTAATCCTAATAGAAATAGAGCAGTGTGGAAAGTGCTTTTTAATCTAAAAACAATGGCTAAATAAGACCCCTGAGGGGTGTATCCTTTTTCACAGGAGTTTATTCCTTGGGAAACTGACCCCTACTTGAATATAAGCGCGACGATCCTCGAATAGCCTGTATGCAGACAGTCTCATCTCAGATTAAAGTCTTGGTGTTGTTTTGAAAAGAGCTAAAAGTTATAATAATATCAAATTCACCTATAAAAAGGAAGCCAGAGTTCCTTGAAGGGGGACTACCTGCCTCAGGCTACCTTCCTCAGACATGGGAATAGTGGCTAAACTTTTGATGAGTAGGTTCCATCCCAGATCGTCCCTATCAGAATTTCTGAGGTGGGGTCTAGGCATCTGCATTGTTGACGAGCCTTAGGCGACCCTTTTTATTTGCAGTTTTTGGGGACAGAGAAGTGTGGCATAACTCAAGGTACCTGCATGATACCTGTGTTAGGCACTTTTGATGAGTCAGGCTCCTAAGTGCATCTAAGGGTCATCTGTTTGCTCACATAAAAATACACATTTTTATAAAGCAGGCAAAGCCTCCCTTGTGTGGGACACCTGTATTTAGACACATACTCTGCTAAGCACTGTATGTACATTATTGTATTTTAATCTTCCCCAAGCCAGTGAAGAATATATTGTTATTCCCTTTTATAAATCAGAGGAAACACAGCTTCAGAGAAGTTAACTGATTCATCCAAGGTCCTGCAACTAGAAAGCAACCAAACCAGAATTAAGAGCAAGATCTATTTACCTCTGAAGTTCTTTAGCTAAGAAGGAGAGGAAGAGGGAAGTAGTTCAAGGTTTATTAGACTTCACGTATTAATTTCCTCTTCATTTCCTACTCCTCAGTTATTGAACTGGATGTTGGAAAGCCCCCCTATATAAAATTCAAATCTGCTGTCCTAGAACATTCACCCAATCTCCTGAGATCTCCAGAGTTACACGGGGAAAAAGCTAATCTTTGACCAATATGACTTTAGAGAAAAACATCAACTCCCGACTGTTTCAAAATAAGAAGTAAAGAAGACTTCTAATGCTATCTTCTTGAAGGAACTCCATTTAAAATCCATTTTAATGGATTTCTTTGGTTTAGAGATGTGTCTGCAGCATTTTATAAACTATGGGCCTCAACATTTAAAGTTAAAAGAAGGTCAGGCATCTCATCTCTACCAAAAATAAAGTGAATAAAAATCCTGGAAAAATTATTGCAGATTTTTTAGACTTCTCTAAAGAAGCATATTTCACTCATTAGAGTGTAGTCATGAAATACTATAGCATAAAAATGAAATGTGGCTTATTTTCTTTTTAGTAGATTTGGCCATTCTCATTAAATAAAGAAAACATTTTTTGGTAAATTGTATTTCATTTCAGTAGCATGCATTTAAATATGTCAGCCAAGAGATAAAATCCAGATATTCATATATACATATATACATACATATATATATATACACACACACACACACACACACAGTTGGTCACCCTTACAAGTATGTGAATAAAGCAACAAACACACAAAAAAATTAACCCTTAAAAAAAATCAAGTGACTTAAAAAAATACTTCTGAAATCCATGATAATATTCACAGGGGTAAAGATAAATTATAGCATTTTCAGTTAGCCTATTTTCATTTTTAAATTATGTATTATATATATAATACATATATATAATACATATTTGGCATTTTCTTCCCTCAGCTATTTTGTTTTATTAATTTTTTAGACATACAAAAAGCTATAATAATATATATACAATTTGATGAGTTTGGAGATAAGCATTCATTTGTGAAACCATCACCACAATCTGTGCTACAATTTTTATAAAGAATAAATTAATACATATTTGTATAAAGTAAAAATTATGTTTCCTCCTCCTTCTGCCCCCTCACTTCTAACCATGGCTCATGGTTTATTGTGTGTTCTTTTATATCTATCCATATAGGTAAATCAGTAGTTGAAAAAGGGTAGACAATTAGGAGGGTAAGTAGATTAGATAAATCGTCCATTTTTTTTAATGAAGAACAATGTATCACTGGAGTGCCTCTGTACACTGTATCTGAACTTACACATTTGCAAACAGCAAAATGATTCCCTGACTTAAAATGAAAGGATGTATGACAAAGTCACAAGCAGATGGCATTATATATCATTTGTATATAGCCACTATAGATTTATGAATTAATCGATTTACATTCAGAATTTGAGGAGGAAGAATGTTAACAATATAAGCTATGTCAGGATGATGGATTTACTCTCTCAGTGTCACCTCAAAGTTATGCTGTTGGCAATAACAAATGACTGTAAAACCTTGGTGACGCCCAACAGCAAAGGTTTAATCTTATTGTGCAGCCAACAGGAGTGGGTAGCTGCTCTGTTCCATGATTCCGTCACTCTCCACTATGAGACCAGAATGATGGAACAGACACTAACAGGGACATTGCATGTATCATAGCACAGGGAAGAAAAACCATGGAGAATGGATGTTTTTGTAGAAAAGTGGCAGGCATCTCTTCTGCTCACATTTCATTTCCTTATTTAAGTCCTTTGGTCAAGCCTGATATCAGTGAGTCTGGGATGTATAAGGAGGGTGAGGAAATATTTTTAACAATATATAAATTAAAATAGGTATTTTTAATAGTAATAGGATCTGCCAAATCTAACACTTGCATTATTATATATTATTTCATCATATGAATGCATCATAATTTATTTGTGGACACTTATGTCTACAATTATGTCTAATTTTTCAATAATACAAACAATGCTTGGCTGAACATACTTCAACATAAACCCACATGCACACATTTCTTCTGGACTATGTTTAATAAATACAGATTATACACATAGATTTTTTTTTTTAGATATGAAAATCATAGAATTCTCTTCTATGCCTGCATTTTCCTCACATTTTTGTTTTCTTTTATAAAATAATATGAGTCATTCTTGCCTGGTTAAATAGCCTCTCCTTTCACCAAAATCCTGACAGAAGCTGACTTAAAATTCCTATTACTGGGACTTCCCTGGTGGCGCAGTGGTTAAGAATCCACCTGTCAATGCAGGGGACACGGGTTGGATCCCTGGTTCAGGCAGATCCCACATGCCGCGGAACAGCTAAGCCCGTGTGCCACGACTACTGAGCCTGCGCTCTAGAGCCCGCGAGCCACAACTACTGAGCCCACCTGCCACAACTACTGAAGCCCGTGCTCCTAGAGCCCTGCTCCACAACAAGAGAAGCCATCGCAATGAGAAGCCTGCACGCAGCAATGAAGAGTAGCCCCCCAGTCACCGCAACTAGAGAAAACAGCAACAAAGACCCAATGCAGCCAAAAATTAATTAATTAATTAATTAATAAAAAACCCACCAACTTTTCGTTTAAAAAAAAAAAAAAAAAAAAATATATATATATATATATATATATATATATATATATATATATATATATATATATATACACATATATATTACTGTGTCAGGAAGCTGGAATTTGAAGTCCTCTTTACTTTTGATCATTTATTTAAAAAAAAAGAAAAAGCAGTTCAGGAAGGATAATCTGCTGTCCTCTGACACTATTTTAATCATATTTTTTTTTACCTTGTAAACCTATGTTACATAAAGAATTAATTCTTTGTAAGCTTTTTGGCTACTTGGATATCATTAGCTGAGTTTGGGTCAACTCTGGGGTAGCTTCTTTTTCTCCATGCCCATTTCAAGCTCTAACACGTACCTGATAGTCAGCCACTTGAAAGAAATAATGCCATTCTTTTCCTATGTCACTGAACAAACACAATCAAACAGTGGGTAATATTTTTTTAAATCAATGGACAGTTATACTTGGCTTTAAAAAATTTTTAAATCCATAGTCTTGTTTGTAATTTTGATATATATATATATATATTATGGTATTTTAGGATGTATAAATTTATTAATTATAATATTTCTAAGAAACTGAAAAAAAGAACTACATCCATAATTTTGTAAATTTATTCACCCAACAGACATTCCAGAAATATCTGTTGAGGACCTACTTTGTGAAAGACACCATGATAAGGCGCTGGAGTTATGGAGGAACAACATGATCTTGCTGCCACACTCTCCCAGTTATTACCCAGCAGAACGGTGACCTGAAACCAGATCTATCTGTCAACAAAGCCTGCAATTTTAACTACCATATATTATGGCCTACAGAAACATGTGCAGACTACTCTATCAATAAATATATTTTACTAAGTAAATAATAGTCTTGCCTATTCTGCTTGGTTGACAAACAAAACACATAAAATCAATGAAAGTGAGCTTCCTTTCACTCACCACTAAGAATAATAAAAGAGGACAAAGAAGCAAGAAAGTTCTTTTTCCTTTATTCTTAATATGTTCAACAAATACTTGGTGAAACTACACTATGTGGCAGGCATTGTACTGTGTGCTATAATTCCAGCGGTGACCAAAAAATCCAGGAAAATATAATTGAACAGCAAAGAGACATTAAAAGGAGAAAACTGTTAAGAAAGACACAGGCAATAAGCAAATAAAATGGAAACAAACAAAAGAAAAATGATTACAGAGAAACTTATTCAACTAAAAGATAAAAGCATTTCAACTTCCTAGAGTGGTATTCTTGAAAGAAACTAGAAAAAATATAGAACAAAAATATTCAAAGACTTTTGAGAAAAGGAAAAATTTTGAGGTGGGGAGATGGAGAGAACAAAAACCTAAAATATGTAGTTTGAAAGGGCAATGGTGTCCCAAGGAAACATATGAAATGATCAATCATGGGATCTATACCAACTAAATGGCTGCATTTTAAGGATAAAGAAAGACTCTTATGAGTGGCCAAAAAAACCTGACAGACGGTGTTTGGAGGCAGAGATACTGAATAACATCCTCTGAACTAGAAGGAACTTTAAGACTGAAAAATGAAGCAGGCGACTCCACAAAGTGCACTTAGGAAATTTATTGTGGGTAACTTACGTACTGGTGGGATTGGGCTAACAATGCTCCAGAGGCCTTCACAGCTGCACTCCGTCCACATAGCTGAAAGGGGCACAGGGGGATTTAAGGGCACCGAAGCTAAAAATAGAATCTGACCACTAGGAAGAAGCAAGTCCACGTTTCTGGGAACTGGGGGTTTTTCCTCCCCCTAGGGGTCTCATGACCATTAACCATCTGCATCAGCAAAAGGCACTCTTCCAGTTTTCGTATCAGATGAAGGCAAAGGTAAAAGTTGATAGAGAACTTACCTGGCTTGGGCACAGTCCTTGTGAGGAGGCAAAAGCTCAGTCACTCAGAAAGGGGAGTGGGTAGGACAGCCGGCCTGAGATGGAGCTGACAAAATGGAGTCAGTGTGGTTCAGCCAGATAGATAGATAGATAGATAATGACACTAACAAACTTCGAAACAAACTGACCTTAGGTGGCTTCTTCATAAAATATGAGTATAGAAGTACAGAGAAATTTTGTCACTAAAATATTTATACCCAGATAATATGTCATCAAGGATCAAAGAAAGAGACAGACATTCTCAAGATACATATTTTACTAAAGGATATTGTGGGGAGGGCCTGACTGTGCTGTTTCTCTAGGACAGTGTCAGTTTCAAGTTATGTATATTTTTGAGAACATTTTCTTATCATATATGAATTCTTTGTGCACAACAGATCTTCTCTTAGCAATTCATGTGCCTACTTTCAGATATACTAGTCTGTGGGGCTCACTGTGAAGCCTTTTATATTATGGGTTCTCTATTTTTAGAATTTGTTCAGAAAAATCAGAGCCCAACCAGAAAAATACATGAAAGCTTCTACTGATGGAACATGAGCCACAGATTTTTTGTTAAAATCATTTAGATGAGATTCTTTTTGTAATATTGTAGCTGGAAAACCAAGTTTCCAAACAAGAAAGTTTGATATTATATCAACTGGATTTGATTCCCACCAATAAATTTAATAGTTACCAGTCACCCACATTTACTACTTAACCTCTTGTGCCTCTGTTTTACCATTTGTGACATGGAGAATCTTGAAAATAGCACTATCACTTGTTATTATGAAGCTCATCATCATGAATTAGTAGATTCTATGTGGTGTATGACTTTTCTTTCCATAATGAATAATTTTCAATCCTTCTGAACTTAGTCCAGCAGCAATTCAAAAACAACAAAAAAGCAAAACAAAAAAACACACAGAAAAACATATGACATTATAAAGTTTATCATCCTGTGCTTCTCCCACACCACTTTTTAATTAGCCTTAGTTTAATGGAAATAGCATGGAATTTGTCAACAGAAATGCCTGGGATAACACTGAAATTTTGTAATATAAAAGTATGAAGCAAAGGTCAATTACTTAATATCTCTAGTGGTTAGTGTCTTCATCCATAAAACGTACTTAAAAATCCCTATTTTTCGGTATTATGAGGCTTAAATGAGATAAAGTTATAAATGCTCAGAACAGAGTAAATGCTTAGTATTTAACACTCCCATTTGCCCTTTCTTATATTTCCAGAGCTTTGAAAGCACACTCACATTTAAGTATTGCTCAGAAATTGTCAGAATTATAAATGACTGTCCAGGGATAAAAGAATATTTACCTTAAATACTTTTAGAAGGAAAACATAAAATTGTACAGCAAAGTCTCTAAATGGTATTTGAAAGTAATCTTTTAAGTTTATAATGCTTATAAAGTTCTGCTAAATTTCTTTCTTCAAGTGGTGCCATTATACTTCTAAATTATTAATTGTACAAAGATCAAAGAAAGGATGACAATGTCATAAAGAGTGACCAAAAAAATCAGCAGAAAGAGCTTAGGGGGAAAAAAGGAAAGAGAATACTAAAGCTATTTGTCCTGGATAATATTCACTAAATCATTTTTTCTTCTCTTATATAATTGAAGTTCTTAAATGTTTATAAATATTCTTTTGGTTTTGATTTTCCTGCAGTAGAAGATTTTTAGACATAAAAATAAGTAATATGCCCTATATCAAGACTCCATCTGTAAATGCCAACCATTTGCCAGCAGGTACAGATATACCACCCATAAAATATATCTGCTTCAGACTAGACAGGAAGTAGGAAAAACAAAACACACGTTGGTTTCAGGTTGGCTTATGCGAATTCTGCTTATCCAAATGTGTCTCTCACCTGTCTTGAGATTTTCCTCCCTCCCACCTCCTACTGCTCTCTTCTTTACACACTCCAGGTGTATTGAACATGTCTCTTTCTTTTTCAGAAAGAAGTTTTTCTTTTTTCTCCTAGCTTATGCTTCCAGATTTTTCATGATTCAGCTCAAATGCTCTCTACTCCTGAAAGTTGGCTCTGCCCTTCTTTTATTTGCATATATCCTCCTATGTGTATAAAGCATCCTTTTCATACATCAAGCAGGGTACTTAGCAGCATGTAATGTAGTTCCTTCTCCCACTAGATTATGAAACCTTGGAGGACAGGTCTATATTTTTCTTACTTTTTATATCCAAATATATCCCAATTCTTAGCAAATAGAGAATTCCCAGTAATTGTTTTATGAATAAATGAGTTCATTATCTATCTATAAATACCCTCATTTCCTAACCACTATTCCTCACCTGCTTTGAGATTGCTAGGAGTGGGAATGTTAAGAAAATGCTTCCTCAACTTAATCACTAAAGAATGAGAAGGCTTAAGAACAGAAAAAAAGAGGAAGATTTCAAGCATAGAATGAAGGTATGTACAAAGGCAAAATACCTAAAATCCATGGCTTCTGAGAGAAGAGTGTGTATATTGTAACTGAATTGGAAAATTTTGTCTGGCTAATAGTAGATGATATAGTGAGAAAAAATAAAATGGGGCCACTTTAGCAGATTGATTTTAGATCCAGATCAAGAAGTTTAAATTACGGCCTCAGGAAAGTTAGGAGTTGTTCAATCATTTGGCATAGGTAAGTGATCTGATCAAAGATTAAGCTTCCAGTATATGTAGACCATTATTAGGTCAGAGGTCCTAGAACAAGAAGGCTAATCATTTCAAAGCTAAAAACAAAGGAAAATAAGAGCTGATATTTCTTGGGTATTCACAATATTCTCTACTTAAATGGTCTTAGCATTTTTTAAAATGCTGCTGTAACAATAATCAGTTTATTCCCAGTCTACATAGGAGAAAATTATGGCCAAGAAAAGTAACATGATCACTCTTGTATCATTTTTCTTTGACTGCCATAACAAAGTGCCATAGACGAGATGGCTTAAACAACAAAAATTTATTTTCTCACAGTTTTGGATGCTACAAGTCCAAAAATCAGATGTCGATAGGGTTGGTTTCTTCTGAGGCCTCTCTGTTTGGCTTATAGATAGCTGTCTTCTCCCTGTGTCTTCACTTGGTCTTCTCTGGGTGTGTGTCCTAATTGCTTCTTATAAGGACAATAGTCATACTGGATTAGGGCCCACCCTAATGACCTTATTTTAAATACCTATTTAAAGACTTTATCCAAGTATGGTCATATTCTGAAGTACTGGGGGTTAGAACTTCAACATATGAATTTGGGGAGGCACAATTCGGCCCATAACAACTGTCAAACACTAAAAAGTAGTATAGTGTGAATTTGAATCCAGTCATCTGACTCCAGATTCTGTGACTGCTCTGGACAACACTTCACTCTTCCACGAAGTATGGAACTGAAAATGAAGATCAGGTGGACTTCTCTGGTGGCCCAGTGGTTAAGAATGCACCTGCCAATGCAGGGGACATGAGTTCGAGCTCTGGTGCTGGATGATCCCACATGCCGCAGAGCAACTAAGCCCGTGCACCACAACTACTGAGCCTGTGTGCCACAAATACTGAGGCCCGCACCTAGAGCCCGTGCTCTGCAACAAGAGTAGCCACTGCAATGAGAAGCCCGCGAACCGCATCGAAGAGTAGCCCCTGCTCGCCACAACTAGAGAAAGCCCGCGTGCAGCAAGGAAGACCCAATGCAGCCAAAAATAAATAAATAAATTTTTAAAAAAAAGAAAAAAAAGAAAATGAAGATCAGGAGCTGCAGATGAGCTGGAGAGATCTCAGCTACCAGGTGCTGAAGTAGCCAATTAAGATTACAAACCAGAAGGAAAAGTAACTTTCAAGCCTTCAATCACTCCCTGCAGTAGTATAAGCAAAACTAGTTTAAGCTGAAGTGGAGAAAGCCCTGGCTCTCCCCTGTTCCATTCTTGCTCATGAGAGAGCGCTGATCTAGGGCCAGCTGGATAAACATAGGTGTGGGCACTGCCTCACTGCTGAGAGAGCCCAGGAGGGAGGGGAGAGGGGAGTGGGGAAAGGGCGAGGAGTGGACAACCACTGGGTCCTGAGGCAGAGTGGAGAAAATGTGTTAACGGTCCCCTTCTCTCACCTCTGATAAGGAGACCTCAGCAGAGGTGCCTGAGAAAGTCTTCTGCCAAAGACCCCTGATAAACAGGCCTCCAAGGGCGGTGCCAGTTCTAGGAATACAGATTATAGGTAAGAGGATGGCCAGCTTGGTGGGCGAGGGGGAGCAAGGTCCTCGACTGGCACTCTCTTCAAAGACTGCAGTGCACTGGCTGTGCACCAAATCCCCGGGCAAAGAGGGCAGTTTCCCTTTGTGAGGTTTGCCAGGTAAAGTCTTCGTAGTTGCCTATGGTTGGGCTTGAAAGACCACAAATAGGTTTTTGGCCATTGTCTAAACTACTTAATAATTGAGTGTGTAAGAGTTAAGGGAACCTCCCCGCAAGATTCTGAGCCTGTGAGTTGTGGGAAATACCGTATGTATGCATGTGGAATAGCTTTTCCTTTGACGTGCTCTGACCAGGTCCTCGTTGTTGCAGTTGTGTCTGCATGACATTCTCACAGTGACTTATTTTTTCCTCCCTTCCAGGTCCATTAAGCCTCTACCATGGTGAGTGGGACTATGGAGAGAATCAGGTTGTGGGTGAAATCATTTAGGAAAGGAACATCCTCAGCTGAATATGGCTCAAGGTTAGTGGTTGTCCTGATCTGGAACTAGGAGATTTGCAACTCCCTTGGCAGCCAACAGTGACAGCAAACATTACCCTCAGATCATTAGTTCTAGCAATCTCCTCTTAATTTAGAATTTTTAAAAGCCAATAAGCCAGTATTACATAAATATGTAAAAACTGGTATCTTTGGCTCAACACTCCAGTAGATACAATTTCGTAGGTGAAAGGGGGCTTTGGTATCCTCATATACATTCTCTCTGCTTGAGAAGAACCTGTTACACAGAGGTCTCTGGAGGGAACAAATATGTGGTGATTATTTGAGTTATATGCTTGGCACCATCCTTGCGGGATTGGGTACATTATTTCATACAATGTTCACAACAATCACGTGGGTAGGTAATGTTACCTCCACATTGCAGATTTTGAGACCGCCACGGACTGGACATTGATACTATGAATCCCATTAGAATGGAATTTGAAAAGAATGTGGACTTTCTTTGGGATCAGATCTACCTGCCTTCAGTCTCAGCTCTGTGACTGCACCATTGCTCTCTGATCTTGGACCAAATATTTGAAACAACCAACTCTCTATTTATATTTTTGGTGGTGCTTATGACAGTATCTGGCACATGGTAAATATTCTGTAAATGTTCATTTTCTCATATTCCTGTCCAGACCATTAATTTACCATAGAATCTAGGTCTGTTCTCTTCTCCACAATGATTTGTCTTTGTGCTATTAGTACTGTGCTTAATTTTACTCTTAGTTATTCACATATTTCTTTTAGAGTTCTAAAATAGTTTCTTTACTAAATTTTTTTAGTATATTATCCAAGGTTCATATGCCAAGAAATCAAAGGGAAAGAACAAAGTGAGACAAAAAGAGTTACATAATTCTGTAGAGAGAGAGTAAGCAGAAGTTTTTTATCTCAGACTTTTTGCCCAGTAGACCCAGCAGAAGGAAACATGAGTAAAGAGGTGCAATAAGATTAACTGGAGAACCATAAAGAAGGGCAAGGAAACTGGCAAATTTAGCCGGTAACTACTCGCACAAGAAATCTGACTAATCTGCTACTGAATTTGAAAAGAAATTCCTGACCTTCACTTTCAAAAGAAGAAGGAAACGTTATGGAAATGATTGTGATTTTATACTCTCTTAGCTGATGGTGATTTTTTAAAGGCATTTAAGCTATCTGCTGAACCAAGGATAAAATAAAGGAAACTGATAAAGCAGAAAAATAATATTTTAAGATGTTTCCTTAATGTTCATGCAAAAATATAAGGATCTCTGAATATAAATTTTCTATGGAATGAAACACTTGCCATGTAATATAAATTATTAGTGATGAATTTCTGGCACAAGATTTTAGGTAACATCAAGCAGTTAGAATTTTAGAACCTCATCTATTCAGATACGTGCTCTTCAAAGGAAAACTTTTGGTGACATTGAAGAGTGTTGGAAAATCCTAGGTAAACTTAGTTTGAACCATTGCAGATTTTGGTGTATATGTGGGAAGGTGGTTCTTTTTTATATATTTAAAAAATTTTTTATTTATTTATTTTGGGGGGACTGCATTGGGTCTTCGTTGCAGCACGCAGGTTTCTCATTGTGGTGGCTTCTCTTGTTGCGGAGCGCGGGCTCTAGGTGCACGGGCTTCAGTAGTTGTGGCTCGTGGGCTGTAGAGCACAGGCTCAGTATTTGTGGCACACGGGCTTAGTTGCTCCGCGGCATGTGGGATCTTCCCGGACCAGGGATCGGACTGTGTCCCCTGTACTGGCAGGCGGATTCTTAACCACTGTACCACCAGGGAAGTCCGTGAAGGTGGTTCTTATACACACTCAACTTGCACTTTATACATGAAAGTTTTTAAAAAATACTAACCACTGAATATCCCATACTTAGAAATATTTACCTTTGTTGTTTGAATTAATTATTAACTGCTTGGATTTAAGTTCCATAAAGGCAGGAATTATATGAACTGTCTGGCATACAGTAAGTGCCCCGTAGTAGTGTTAAAATCAATTAATGAATAAATTCTAATTAATAAACCTTTAAAATCTGAACCACAGGGAAAGGGGGAGTGATGAATGAGAGAGGAGAGAGATTTCAGAGTAATTGGGGGACAGGTATCAGGAGGTTGCAAGTACTTCATTTCGAAAGTTGAGCAACTTTGCAGAGGTAGACTAAAAAATTCCTCCTAGATTATTCATAGAGGGATTTGATGAATCACAGTGTAAACATCTAGTTATAAAATTGTATTTGATCATGAACTTCATCCCAGAGATGAGAGATAGAGAATGTCTTTAAAATACCTTCCTTATTCCCCAGAAGGATTCTAGTAAAAATGGGCTGATACTGACAGGATTTCCCCCTACACTGTATAGCTTGTGAAGTAGGCTACTCAGTTGGAATTTCAGGTTTACTTGACATGTATTACATTCATCATTACCATCCTTTGAATTGTAACCATTTTACCTCTAAGTTTTTATATTTGTAATTTTTTGTGCATCTTATTCAGTATAAAGGTTGTCGTATGTGAATTTCTGCTTCCCACCTGAGCTTTGAGAAACAGCCCTACATTTCACAGTATTTGACTCACTATAAAATTCAAGTCTTGGGCCACTAACAGTTGTCCTAGACAGGATTACTAAGAATGGAAGGAAATCTCTGCCCAAAGAATATAATGTTCCTCATAAAAATCTACTTATCTAGAGAAGAAGGTATAAAGAATACCTTTTCGTGATTATGGATAGTAGTGGTGTTAATGGTGGGGGTGTGTCCAGGATGCACTGCTTCTGAGATGCTTTGACTAAACTGTTTTAGTAAAACAGAGACTGTCTGATTTTTCTCATCATTGCCTCCTCTCTGTCTGCCACAGAGAGGATGCTGAACAACAGCTATTGGATCAAGAAATTATGTTTATGTACAAACAAGCCAGGCATTGATGATATGGGGATGAAACAGCTAGTCCTAGTCCTCAAGGAGCTCTCATTTTAATGGAGGGAATGTATATGATTATCGTACAAGACGATAATCCTACCAGTGTTGATAAACATCCAGGTGCTAAAGCAACACAAGGAAAACCACTGAATTCAAATCAATAAAAGTGGGAGAGAGCAAATGTTTCCTACAGGGGATGGTGTTAATTCTTCAAGAATGTCTAGGAATTAGCTATGTAAAAAATGGGGAAATTGGGCTTCCCTGGTGGCGCAGTGGTTGAGAATCTGCCTGCTAATGCAGGGGACACAGGTTGAATCCCTGGTCTGGGAAGATCCCACATGCCGCGGAGCAACTAGGCCAGTGAACCACAACTACTGAGCCTGCGCGTCTGGAGCCTGTGCCCTGCAACAAGAGAGGCCACGATAGTGAGAGGCCCGTGCACCGCGATGAAGAGTGGCCCCTGCTTGCCGCAACTAGAGGAAGCCCTCGCACAGAAACGAAGACCTGGGCTTCCCTGGTGGCGCAGTGGTTGAGAATCTGCCTGCCAATGCAGGGGACACGGGTTCGAACCCTGGTCTGGGAAGATCCCACATGCCGCGGAGCAACTGGGCCCGTGAGCCACAATTACTGAGCCTGCGCGTCTGGAGCCTGTGCTCCGCAACAAGAGAGGCCGCGATAATGAGAGTCCCCGCGCACCGCGATGAAGAGTGGCCCCCACTTGCCACAACTAGAGAAAGCCCTCGCACAGAAACGAAGACCCAACACAGCCATAAATAAATAAAATAAATAAAATAGTGTTTAAAAAAAAAAAAAAGTTTAAAAAAAAAAAGAAACGAAGACCCAACACAGCCCAAAAAAATAAATAAATAAATAAATAAATAAATAAATAATTAATTAAAGGTGCTAATAATTATTTAAAAAAATGGGGAAATAATTATTATTGACAGAAAATGTGTACAAACGTAGAAAAGAATGTCACATTGGTACAAGTGTGGGTGTAGCATAGTGAGAAGAAATTCTCCTTTTCTTTTTATCTTCTTTTACTTGATTGTCTACTATTTTCCCCCTTTATTTCTTCCTCAGTACCAACACCACCAAATCCAATATACATTACCTTCAAAAGAGAAATTCAATTACTATATGTGTTATAGACGGAATTATGTCCTCCAAAATTCATATGTTGAAGTCTTTATCCCCCAGTACCTCAGAATGTGAGTGTATTTGGAGATAGGACCTTTAAAGAGGTAATTATGTTAAAATGAGATACTTAGGGTGAGCTACAATCCAATATGACTATTTTCCTTACGAGAAGAGAAAATTAGGACACAGACACATAAAGAGGGAAGACCATTCGAAAACAGAGGGAGAAGACAACCATCTACAACCCAAGGAGAGAAATGCTCAAAAGAAACCAACCCTGCCAACACATTAATTTCAGACTTGCAGGCTCCAGAACTGTGAGTAAATAAATTTCTGTTGTTTTAGCTACTCAGTCTGTGGTACTTTGTTATGGTAGCCCTAGCAGACTAATACAATGAACAATATCACAAGTGTCCTTCCTCTACTGGTAAAAAGGTAAGGATTATCACACAAAAAGTATCAAAATAAAGGTCCTTCCCTCATTTTGTATTATAAAAACACACTAGAGCAGATGGCGCCTTAATTTCCTCTGGGTCCTGGTATTGTTGTCTTTGTTGTAACATTTGTTTGTTTCCCTGGACTTCTTTCAAAGACTATATGGTGCCAAATGTTTACCTAGGCACATGGTTGGAGAGATTATTGCTAGCTTTTTCATGCAAGAATACCTGATAAAGCTTCATAATCCTTTGATTCCTTTAATTTAAATTACTGAATAAACTGGGTTCCTGATGAAGTGAGAGCTAAATGTTCTAGCTTTATTACTTGGAAATATTACAAAATCTACTGGACTATATTTTTCTCTTTGAGTAACTTGCATTATCTTCCAGGAAATCTATTTTTATCACTTCAGCCAACATGACCCAACCCCCTGCCCTGTGTAGTTGAAGAAAATATATTTACCGACATTTCACAGAACAGAACCAAGAGTATTTAATTTTGATCTTTTTAATGAAGGTGAATAATTTTATATGGAACTAAATGTGATGGTTTACTTTTAGCAAAATAACCCTGAGATTCTAGAATCATGAAATAATACTTGTTCTGGCTGCATTTAGGTCTTTGACCAAGAAGCTATATTAATCGTTATAGTATCAAATGATAAACGTGTTCATTTCTTACTTTCATTTGCATTTGCTATTATTTCAATTTCCACAGAGCTTCCAGTAATCACTGAAAGCAATATAATGTGGACTAATTATACAGAGTCCCTGTAGTTATTCAAAAAACATGGACTTTTCATTGTAATTCAAAAATATACCAAGAAAAATGTGGCTACTCTCTGCCCCTATCTCTAAATTTATTTTATTAGTGAAGATCCAAGCAGGAAAACAAAAAACTATCCTAAGTATTAAAAGATAAAGAAAATTTAAGTCAGTGAATTAAATATTCAGGCTGTGGAAAAGCAGAGGAGCTAAACAAGGAATTATGAAGCAACCCGGAAATGAATAACATTAGGAAAGAACATGTTCTCATGGAATGGAGTGACAACAGGAAGAGGCAGTGTTACTGGAAATCAAGGCATGGGATATCCGAGTCAAATCTCAAAGTATAACACATCTGTCAGTAGCAAAGTGGGACTGAGGAAAGAGTGCAGCTCATGCAGAGAAAGAGGGGGGTAAATGCCCTGGTTTCTTCCTTCTGCTCTCTAGTGTTCAAGACAGTGCCCTCAGAAGGCTGAAGGAGACATTGTTTCATGTGACTCAGGGCGGGATGGAGGATGGATTTGGACATAACTACAAATTTGAACAGCATTTTTAAAAGTTAGATATCAAATAATTTTTACATGGTACAGATTTACATTTTGTGTACTGGAAGTAAAGTAAATGTGGGGGCAGAAGACAAAGAGGTAACAATAGAGGAAGCAGAGGGTTAGGCAGGCTGACAGAAAGCTTGGTGTTGGAATAAAGAAGATGGGCAACAAGAGAAGAAAACCACACTGCAGATGGAAATAAAGACAAAGAGCTCACAAACCTCATTCAGTCACTTATTTACCCAGTAAACATTCAGTGAGTGCCAATTATACTTCAAATATTGTGTCACTCAAGGAAAGGAAATATAATAAAATATCAACCCCTGTGGTGCCACAGTTCTCACAGGCTAATAGGAAAAGCTGAATATACAACATCAAATTTTTTTTTTTTTTTTTTTTTGCTCAATAAGCGTTTATTGGATCATGATACAGAATTTTTTTTTTTTGAGGTTTTCCAGGTCTCAAACCAAAAGCCTATAAAGAGCCACACCAAAACTAAGGTAAAATGTGTCAAAAGAGCATATCTCTTAGAATCATTCTGGTCATAAAAGTGAATTTCATTTGAAATCCCTATCAAGTGTTAAGTTTGAAATGAGTCATATTCGAAGGTCTAGACTTAACCAACACCAGCAAATGGAGTTTAAGGATAGCTTTTTAAAACAATACTCTTGTGAGGATGCAGAGAAAGAAGTGAATCCAGGCTCTGGAGTGGAAGCTCTCTTGAGATATCAGATACAGTAGCAGACACAAACCACAACAGAAATGTAAAAATGTCCTAGGCTGAAAACATACTATTGGGCAAAACGATATTTCGCTTTTCTAGAACACTGTCTGTTTAGAGAATCCTCAAACGATTCTTGCTTTTTAACAAAGTCTTCAAAAGGAGTAAAAAGTCATCCGTTCAGGGTAAGAGGTTGCTGCTACCAAGGAAGTAGAGTGTCTGAAAGTGTGCAAATCTCATAATCTAGTAGAGAACGTATGCCACTGCGGACGCTTTCACCTCCGGGCGGAAAAACAAACCCGGTGTCACCTCAACACTGGGGCCACTCAAACCTCGCCACCATTACAAAACCGAAATGCCAAAGGTGCAGAATATGAAGCCGGAAGCACTACCGGGCCAGGATCGAGTTCCAGGAGAAAAAAAATCAAAACCAAGAGAAGCACCCTAGGCCCTTCTTGTCGGAGCCGCCGTGGCCGGTAGGCCAGGCGACGGGCCAGGCTTTCACCCGAGCCCGGGGATTCACGGCGTACCCTCGCCGAGAGGGGGCATGGAGGAGGTGGACCCTGTCATAGTGGAGGTAAGAGGGGGCACGGAGGAGGTAGACCCTGTCATAGTGGAGGTAAGAGGGGGCAAGGAGGAGGCGGACCCTGTCACCATGGAGGTAAGAGGGGGCACGGAGGAGGCGGACCCTGTCACTGTGGAGGTAAGAGGGGGCACGTAGGAGGCGGACCCTGTCACTGTGGAGGTAAGAGGGGGCACGTAGGAGGCGGACCATGTAATAGTGGAGGTAAGAGGGGGCAGGGAGGAGGTGGACCGTGTCATTGTGGAGGTAAGAGGGGGCACGGAGGAGGTGGAACCTGTCACTGTGGAGGTACGAGGGGGCACGGAGGAGGTGGACCCTGTCACTGTGGCGGTAAGAGGGGGCACGGAGTAGGTGGACCCTGTTATGAGGGGTCAGAGGCGGGCAGCGAGGAGGTGGAACCTGTTATGGGGGGTCAGAGGGGGGCAGCGAGGAGGTGTACCCTGTTAAGGGGGGTCAGAGGGGGGCAGCGAGGAGGTGGACTCTGTCATAGTGGAGGTAAGAAGGGGCACGGAGGAGGTGGACCCTATTATACTGGAGGTAGGAGGGGGCACGGAGGAGGTGGACCCTGATATGGGGGGTCAGAGGGGGGCAGCGAGGAGGTGGACTCTGTCATAGTGGAGGTAAGAGGGGGCAAGGAGGAGGGGGACCCTGTTGTGGGAGGGCAGAGGGAGGCAGCGAGGAGGGGGACCCTGTCATAGTGGAGGTAAGAGGGGGCACGGAGGAGGTGGACCCTGTCACTGTGGAGGTAAGAGGGGGCATGGAGTAGGTGGTCACTGTTATGGAGTTTCAGAGGGGGGCAGCGAGTAGGTGGACCCTGTTATGAGGGGTAAGAGGGGGCACGGAGTGGGTGGACCCTGTTATGGGGGGTCAGAGGGGGGCAGCGAGGAGTTGGACCCAGTTACGGGGGGTCAGAGGGTGGCAGCGAGGTGGTGGACTCTGTCATAGTGGAGGTAAGAAGGGGCACGGAGGAGGTGGACCCTGTCATTATGGACGTAAGAGGGGAAAGGGAGGAGGTGGACCCGCTTATGGGATGTCAGAGAAGGGCAGGGAGGAGGTAAACCCTGTTATGGGGGGTCAGGGGGGGCAGCGAGGAGGTGGAGCCTGTTATGGGGGATCAGAGGGGGGTAGCGAGGAGGTGGACTCTATCACAGTGGAGGTAAGAAGGGGCACGGAGGAGGTGGACCCTGTTATAATGGAGGTAAGAGGGGGAAGGGAGTAGGAGGACCCTGTTATGGGAGGTCAGAGGAGGGCAGGGAGGAGGTAGACCCTGTTATGGGGGGTCAGAGGGAGCAGCGAGGAGGTGGACCCTGTCATTGTGGAGGTAAGAGGGGGAAGGGAGGAGGTGGACCTGTTATGGGGGGTCAGAGGGGGGCAGCGAGGAGGTGGACTCTGTCTTAGTGGAGGTAAGAAGGGGCACGGAGGAGGTGGACCCTGTCTGTGTGGAGGTAAGAGGGGGCAGGAAGTGGGTGGACCCTGTTATGGGGGGTCAGAGCGGGGCAGCAAGGAGGTGTACCCTGTTAAGGGGGGTTAGAGGGGGGCAGCGAGGAGGTGGACTATGTCATATTGGAGGACAGAGGGGGCACGGAGGAGGTGGACCCTGTCATAATGGAGGTAAGAGACGGAAGGGAGGAGGTGGACCCAGTTATGGGAGGTCAGAGGGTGGCAGGAAGGAGGTAGACCCTGTTATGGGGTGCCAGAAGGGGGCAGCGAGGAGGTGGACCCTGTCATTGTGGAAGTAAGAGGGGAAAGGGAGGAGGTGGACCCTGTCACTGTGGAGGTAAGAGGGGGCACGAAGGAGGTGGACCCTGTCACTGTGGAGGTAAGAGGGGGCACGGAGGAGGTGGACCCTGTCACTGTGGAGGTAAGAGGGGGCACGGAGGAGGTGGACCCTCTCATGGTGGAGGTAAGAGGGGGCAGAGAGGAGGTGGACCCAGTCATTTTGTCGGTAAGAGCGGACAGGGAGGAGGTGGACCCAGTCATTGTGGAGGGAAAAGGGGGCACGGAGGAGGTGGACCCTGTCATTGTGGAGGTAAGAGGGGGGCAGGCAGGAGGTGGACCCTGTCACTGTGGAGGGAAGAGGGGGCAGCGAGGAGGCGGACCCTGTCACTGTGGAGGTAAGAGGGGGCTCGGAGGAGGTGAACCCTGTCATAGTGCAGGTAAGAGGGGGCAGGGAGGAGGTGGACCCTGTTATGGGTGGTCAGGGGGGCAGGGAGGAGGTGGACCCTGTCTTGTGGGGGTCAGGGACCATGGGTAAGCTAAGAAGGTGGTGATCGTCCTGGGGAGGGTGGCCGATTAAGGGGTGTGGGAAGGACCGCCTAATCTGAGCTATAGTTCCCCTTTTGTTCCTAACTCACGTTGTGTCTAGGAGGTGACTTTCTACCCCTCTCTCCATTGTCCTCACATGGAAACGTGAGACTACGTCACCTGTTTCTTTCAGGGTGACGTCAGGCTCCACCCCGCACACTTTCTAGAGCGGTTGGTCCGACAGGCTCTGTGTGAGGCGCTGAGGACTTCATGGCACAGACTGTGGTGATCCGCATCCTGGGTTCACCGTCCAGCTGGAGAAACGTCTGTCACACAATCACCTGTGTGATTGATAATTTTCCCAAAGAAGATGCCTTGGATGCCTTAAATAAATAAAAAATAAAGTGTTGATATCTTTTTCAATATAGCTGCTTTCATTTGTAATCTTGTGTATTTTATGTATTAAAAAGCATTATTCTTAGAAGAGATTTCCTAGACACACAAAAATGGTAAAGACCGTATGATTTTCAATCAATGATCAAATGGGAGCCGCTAGTAGCGGGGGCAGATTAGATAGATAACCTGAGTCCTCAATGCTCCAGTGGGAGTAGATGAGCTGCTGAATGTGAGTTTTAAAAATCTGTTTAAAAGGCATCCCTTAGATGATACGAAAGCAAGGAATCTGCAGAATCCCAAAATGAAGCGAAAGCAGACTTTGCCTGGAGGATTCTGCAGAATCCTGTAGAGCCTGTGCTTCTCCGAAGGCTGCCTGGCATCAGAATAGGAGACAAAGCCCGGGTCAGATGCCCCCTATCAGACTGAGCCCCCAAAAGGCTCCACCTTGATGAGGGGAAGTGACAAAGTAACCCATCACAGTGCCAAGGGCACTTAGGATGCTTTGGGTGGGAGTGGATGGGTGGGTGGGGAGAGGGCACCAGGAGAACAGGGACCACGAGGGATCCCTGTTTGGTAGACGCCCACCCCCCAGCCCTGGCCCCTGAACTTTAGGCCACTAGCAACAAGAAATCCAAGTGCTGGCTGGAAGAATCCAACTTAACTCAGGCTTAACGTTGCGTGCAGCAACGAAGACCCAACACAGCCAAAAATAAAAATAAATAAATAAATTAAAAAAACCCAAAAAACAGCTCCAAGGAAAATGAGTACATCATGGTTAGAAATTACATGACATCAAGGAGGCGAGACACCATGAGTGAGAAGCAACGGGTGGCAGCTAGAAATAGAGCCGCAACGACTTCAGATGGTGGAAATAAAGTTTAATACCTTTAAGGAAATGAAAGGGAAACTTGAAAATCTGAACAGATAACAAGACATAACTAAGCACATTTGAAAAAGGGAAAATAGTGACATTTATACACCTGAATAAAGTTCAAGAAATAATAGGATGGGGAAGAAGTAACATTCAAAGAAATACAATTTTCCAAAGTTGTTGAAAGACACCAACCCTCAGATTAAGAAGCCCAAAAAACCCCCAGCAGTATAAACATATAGACACAGATATAAGTAACAAAGGTGGGTCTGGTATAAAAGACAGCTGGAGAGGACGGTGTCCCCTCCCCACAGGAAAGACAGGTTATAATGAAAGCCTTCACATCAACAGTGGAAACCACAAGGCTATATGATAGTATCTTCAAAGTGCTGATTAACTCAAGCAAGAATTCTATAGCGAGTAAAACAAGGGAAAGTGTGAAACTTGGGAGTTTACCATCAAAGGACCCTCACTAAATGGATTCTGGAGGATGGAATTAAAGCCAAAGGAAAATGAGCTCAGATGTGTGGCCTGAGTCTGAAGGAGAAATAGTGAACCAAGCGGCTTTGTGACACCGAATCAAACCAGCAACTATAAATGAAACAACGGTAACTTATGGGGAAATAAAGCAGACTAGATTTAAAATGCCAAGTTACTGCAGGTTATAAATTGGGAGGGGAGGTTGCAGAAGAAAGTATTTTGGGGTCCTTGTATTGTCCAGGAGAAGACTATGGCTATTGATTACTGGTAACTTGTTAAATATGGATTAAATGAGCAAACACTAATAGAACAGACCCAGTGTAACCTTCAAAAGAAGTGAAGGGAAAAGAATAAGTGAAGGAAAACAAACAGTCCAAATGAAGGCAAGAGAAGAGGAAAAGGGGGAGAGGAACACGTAAAATGGGACAAGTCAAAATTCAAAATGTGATGTTAGAGATAAAACCAAATCACAAAGGACTTCCCTGGAGGTCCAGTGGTTGAGACTTTGCCTTCCAATGCAGTGGGTGCAGGTTCAATCCCTGGCCAGGAAACTATCCCGCATGGGATCTTTTGGCATGGCCAAAAAACCAAAACAGAAAACATAAGCAATATTGTAGCAAATTCCATAAACACTTTAAAAATCGTCCACATCAAAAAAAAAAAAAATCTTAAAAAAAAAAAGAAACAAAATCATAAATCTCAATACATGTAAGTGAACTAAATTCTCCTGTTCAGACCTTAAGAGTTATACCCTATTTTAAAAACAAAACAAATTTCAGCTATGTACTCTTTGCAAAAAACACACCTAAAGCACGCAGAAAGATAAAAGGCCCAACTATGGAAAAGACAGACCAGGCAATTAGTAACCAACAGGAGGCAAACTATAGTCATATTAATAGCAAAGGAGAATTCAGGCAAAAAGCATCATTAGAAATAAGGAAATTTGCTGCAGAACAATAAGTGATTCCATTCACTGGGAAAATGTATCGATTCTAGATGTGTGTCCCATGTGAATTTGAGTATAGCCTCATGCGAAGCCAGACTGACAGAATTAGAGGGAAAACTTGTCAAATCCATTGTCATAGTAGATTTTAACACGCTTATCAGTAATCGGTTGATCAAATGAACCAAGAAAATTAGTAAGAAAATAGAAGATGTGAACAGTGTCACCATCGGGCTTGAGCTAATGCACTTGACTGCATCTGATGTCTGGAAAAGACACATTCCTTTCAGGCACACATGAACACGTGCTGGTTTGGCACACGCTCAGATGTAAAGCTGACCTTGGTATACTTCAAAGAATTATGATCAGACTACAGTTTTTAAAAACCCCAATGCAATTAAGTTAGAAAACAAAGCCAATAAGATCATTAGAAAAATTCATTCACTTGGAAATTTCATAACACTTGTAATCGGCTCAAGGGTCAAAGGAGAAATTATAATTGAAATTAGATAAATTCATCATCTAACTTTTCACATCAAACTCATGGGATGCAATTCTTGAAAGGAAACTTAGAATAGTAAGAATTGGCCTTTGAAAAAAATAAGGCTCAAAACTGAGCTAAGATCTAACAGAAATCAAAGACCCACAGGTGCAGAAGGAAGGAAATTAAGAGAACAGAAATTTGTGAAATAGAGAGGCACATCAACAAGGCAAAAACTACATGTTTGAAAAGACAAGATTCATTTTTTTTAAAGGCACAAATGAAATGGAGTGAAAAAAACCATAACCACAGATGTTACTGAGAAAAAAAGATAAGATCCTAAGACCAACTCTCAACACCCTTCAAATTTTCATATAATCGATGACTACTGAGAAAGATAGAATTTAGCAAAACAGATTCAAGGAGAGAAACGAAGCCAGAATAATCCTTTACCTGTAAAAGAAATGCATGCAATGGTCAAAAATTTTACCATGAAGAAAATACCACATGCAAATGGCTTTATCACAATGCTCCCAAACATTCAGGAAACAGATAATTCCATTCTTACATGAAGAAATAATAAACAATTCATTTTAAGAAACCAGCATAAGCCGGACAACCAAACTGACAAAAACGGAACGGGAAAGAAAACTACAGCCCAATCTTCCTCATGGACACGGATGCAAAAATTCTCAACAAATATGATCCAACCAGATCCAACACTGAAAAAGAATATCAGGATCAAGTTCGTTTTTATTCCAGGAATGAGGCTGATTAATATGAAAATGTATTACTAGAACTGTTGTTAATTAACAGATTTAAAAGGATATGTTATCTCAACAGATAAAGAAACTAGAATTCAGCCTCCATATATGACATTTAAAGTCTTTCTTAGCATATTTTTAAAAGAATAGTAATTTCCTTAACTTGACAAAAGACGTCGACCAAGAACACCCAGCACACATACTTGATGGAGAAGCACGGCAACATGTAAGATGAGGAATAGAGTGAAGACGTCCTTTCCATCACGCCCACCCCGCCTCCCCCTCAACGCTGCACTGGGGTTTGCGGCTGCCCCAGAGGAGTGAAGAAAAAGAAACGAAAGTTTTCATGGAACCCTGTTACCCAAGCTCTCACTGCTCGCCACAGGACAGGCCAATAATCAGGAGACGAGTTGCTGGGCAAAGAATAACGACTTCCTTCGGAGAGCCCCCAAACCCAGAAGACGGTGGGCTCGTGCCCCCAGGAGCCGTCTTGCCTGCGTCAGCAGTCAGGCTCCTTTTATACTACAAGGCGCGGGACTAAAGCCAAGCACTTCCTGGTTCCCGTCAGCCTCCGGAGGGGAGGTGTTCATTTCTCCCTCCTGCAGTCATTCACAGGTGGGCCTGCTCAGGAGGGTTCTTGGGAGCTAAACACAGGTGTTTGAGCTGAATGCTCATTTACCTTCATCTCTCGGAGGCAAGGGTCCGAGATGGGCCATTGTGTGGAATTTAAGCTTATCGGCAACATCCCTTTAGTGATTAACTTGTAAGAGAATACAAAATGTTCTTCCCTATTACAACTCTATGTTATATCAAAATGTAGAGTAGTACAACTGATGTGGAAAACATGTGTGGTGATTCCCCGAAAAATTAAACAGAGTTACCATCTGATCTAATAATTCCACTTCTGGGTATATCCCCAAAAGAATTGAACGTGGGGACATGAAGAGATGTTTACAGACCCGTGTCCACAGCATTACTCACAACAGCCAGGAGGTGGAGGCAACCCAGTGTCCGCTGATGGATGATGGATAAACAAAACGTGGGCTACACACAAAATAGAATATTATTCAGCCTTAAAAAGGGAGGAACTTCTGACACCTGCTATAACATGGATGAACCTTGAGGACATTATGCTCAGTGACATAAGCCAGTCACCAAAGGACAAATACTGTGTGTCTGATTCCACTTATATGAGATCCCCAGAGGAGTCAAATTCACCGAGACAGGAAGTGGATGGTGCGTACCAGGGGCTGGGGGAGGGGATGGGGAGTGAGTGTTTAATGGAGACAGAGTTTCAGTTTGGGGAAGATTAAATGATTCTGGACGTAGAGGGTGGGACGGTTGTACAACAAGCTGAATGTACTTAATGCCACTGAACTATACATCTAAAACTGCTTAAAATGATGGATTTTATGTTGTGTACATTTTACCACAAAGTTTTAAAAGTTGTAAGGATTCCAAAGGATTGTCCACAAACACTGGTCTCCTGATGCTGGTAGGAACTTCCCACCAAACCCAGGGGTTTATCATCTGCAGCTTGTGAATGAGGATGTGTTTCAGAGACTATATGCAAAATCACGTATCATTTTTCTGAGAAAGCTTCCATCAGGCTGTCAGAGGGTCTGTGACCCACACGAGTTCAAGAGCCATTCTGAGGGCCCCTCCCCTCTGCAGGTGTCACCTCCCCACTTTCCTCCCCTCCCTCTACCCACCCCCAGGACACTTTTCTCTTTCATTCACTCAGATTGTTTAAACATGACGCAATGTATATTCGTAAATCTTTCCTGAACTCATTAGACAAGGTTTAATTTTTTAAGACAAGTGAGGCTGTGTAATCAACCAAACTTCCGTGTTTTTTCTATTACCCTTTTTTGCCTGCCTGACAATATTAAACAGGTCCACCTCTGGCTCGGGATGTGGAACAGCAAATTTGCAAACCCACGTGGATGCTTAATCCCCCAAACCGTGTTCTGTGACCTTAAATTAATTTCCAGCTAAATTTTCTTGCGTTTTTATTCTTAATTTGGCATTTAGTGTGGACTGAATTCTAATACATTGAAGACCCCTGCTCAGTCCCATGGTCTGGGGTGGTGGGAATTCTTGGAGAGGTAACACTTCAGATAGCAGAGGGGAGGTGCCTCTGAGAAGTTGCTTCAACCTCAGAAACATGCAGGGAAGGAAAACTCTCGCCAGCTCAAGTTTCATCCAAGTGAACTCTGAGATGTGTTAACAAAATGTTTTTATTTCTATTTTTAAATGAAATGCATGCATTGTTAGGTACTTGCATGAAACCTCGAAAGGCATTTACGTTCTTTGCTTTAACTCTTCCTTTGTGGCCACAGAAAGCGGGTAGGAAGGATGAACCGAGAACAGGCGCAGCAGACACAGCCCGGGCATCGTGCGGAGCCTGCAGCCCCGAGCCCGCCTGAGTGACGGTCAGTAGTCGTCGTAGTTGACGCTGGCTCCGTGCCTGAAGCCGTAGGGGCTCCAGGGACCGATCGCAGCATCCTCATCGTGGTGGCGCTGGTGGTAATCGTAGTAGTCGTGCCCATTCCGACCTCTGTTTAGCCGATAGGTGATGTCATCCTCAAATTTCTGCAGGAAAAGAGGATGAGAGGGGATGAACGTAAGGACACCGTTTCCCAGAGAACATCTTACTGACGCTGTTTCTCTGGGATCTTTCTTCAACGAGGAACAACCCCTCCTAAGAATAACTCCTGCCACAAGGACCTACTGTACAGCACAGGGAGGAATTATATTCCATATCTTGTAATAACTTATAATGGCGAAGAATCTGAAAAAGAATATATGTATAACCGAATCACTTTGCTGTATACCTGAAACTAACATAACATTGTAAATCAACTCTACTTCAATAGAAAACAATACATCATCGTTTTTTAAAAAGAATAACTCCTGGCTACAGCATCCCTGGGCCAGAGGTCAATACTAACCAGCTGGAGAACACTGCTGAAAGCTTTTTCCCCCAAAGGAGTACACACCCCTACCCTTGAACACGTCTGTCTGTGAGTTCTAAATATACCCCAGACTTCAACAGTTTTCTCTTTTTCAGTAAAGAAAATGGACACCTGCCCAATACAGTAACAGCTGGGCCTGTCCCCAGGCGCTGGGCATCTGATGTGGCAGACACTGACCCCCTCCCCGGCCCGCCCGGGCTTCGTGAACGTGGTGCATGAAACCACATTGCAGCCTCGGGGCAGGGAATTTGGACACGTCTGGTGGTGACACTCTCACACCTGTCGTGTTGCTCAGACAGGCCTGGATGCAGTGATTCAGGCCACAAACGCTTACTACGTGGGCACGATTCAACCCTCATCCCCGTCTACTCACTCGGCCTGGGGCTCCAGACTCCTCTGACCCTCCCCCAGTCCCTGCCTTGAAAAGGAAACAGCTTGCTTGTCTCACAATACTGCAGTTTTTCCCATAGTGAAGTAGTCTCGTTCCTTGGTTTTTCTCATTTTATAATCTTGTTTGAGGTTTTGGCTTAACATACTGTTTTTCCAAACAATTTGTAAAATATTTTATGAATACAGAAATAATGCAGACACATTTAACAAATGTGTATGTGAGAGGGAGACAAAGAAAAAGGGAGAGATTTCCATTGCCGAAGGCAACCACTACTGACATTTGGATGCATTTCCTTCTAGTCTCTTCTATGCATCATATTTAGTTATTATACCCTTACTTGATCCCCATTTTTATTCTGGTTTTGTCACCAGTCATTATTTTAGCCATTTCCCCATGTCAAACTCTTAACACCCATTTTCTTGAACTGCAAATACAGATAATCAAGGAAATGCAAATTACTAAAATATGATATGGCATTTTCATCTATCAAAGAAGTAAATTTATTTGTTTTAAAAGTTTTTCAATGGCAATACCAGATGCTGCTGAAGAGCTGAGAATAGTGGGGCTCTCACGCATGACTTATGGGAAGATGAAATTTGCTGGTACTTAACGACCGTGACGTGTGATTCTATCTTTTGGCCCAGTAACTCCACTGGACAAAATGATACTAAGAAAGGAGAAAACTACACAGGAAGATGCAAATAACAGTACCTGCCTTTTGGGTTGTTGTGAATGTTAGGTAATTCATATAAGTATGAGACCCGTGCCTGGCACAGTTTGGCTATAGGTGCTTAGTGATTTGCACAGCAAGAAAATTATATTTGAGTAGCAAAAAGATAATTAGGGAACAACTGGTATATCCAACGGTTAGGACTGGGAAGGAAATTATACAGCTACAGGATTGCATGCTATGCAGCCATTAAAAATGATGTTTCTGAAGAGTTTACTTTTGTTCGCCTCTTGCAGTATTTTGTATACACCCTCCATTCACAATATGAGCCATGAGCCCGTTTGGAAAAACCCTTCCAGTTCCCCCCTGGAAGATGCCACCCTCCGTCCACTCCCTGGCTGGGGCAGTGAGCTGTGCTCTCCACATCAGGCCTCACTCAGCACAGCCCTGCCCATCACCCTGCAGACTCGCTCCGGGCCAGTGGAATCTCACACCTTAA
This sequence comes from Eschrichtius robustus, assembly GCF_028021215.1. Taxonomy (NCBI): domain Eukaryota; kingdom Metazoa; phylum Chordata; class Mammalia; order Artiodactyla; family Eschrichtiidae; genus Eschrichtius; species Eschrichtius robustus. The sequence continues at coordinate 94,293 of NW_027175430.1, forward strand.
CTCCGCCGCTGGCTGACCTGTACCTGGTCCCCGGCTGGGAGTCGGTGATGATAAGCAGTCTTTTTCCTTAATTTGGTGAATATGTCCATTCACGCTACCTGGACACATAAACCGAACCGTACTTCCTGCAAATGCATTGACAAATTTTCCCAGGAGCATCTGCAAAGACCCGTCTCTCTTTCAAAGACGCTTTGCATCTCTTTCCATTATCCTCATGGGTCTTTGCATCGATCTTGCTGTTTTGGACATTTTTTGGGAGGCAAAGTTGAAAATGTTTTGGGAGGTGGTGAGTTATTTATAAAGACACCCAGGCAAAACTGACCAGATACATTAAAAGAGTCCCTAAGAACACCAGGCTATCGATGAATTTAAGTCCCAGCCATTTTGGGCGGGGACGTCTCTGGAACTCTGCTTCCAAAACCTGATGGGAGAGATTCCCATCTGGGCACACTGGGATGGAAAATTCTAGCTAATACTCTTACCTTGTCATACTGGCGGTAAGAGGGGGCAGGGAGGAGGTGGACCGTGTCATCATGGAGGTAACAGGGGGCAGGGAGGCGGTTGACCGAGTCATAATAGAGGTAAGAGGGGGCAGGGAGGAGGTGGACCCTGTCATAGTGGAGGTAAGAGGGGGCACGGAGGAGGTGGACCCTGTCATTGTGGAGGTAAGAGGGGGCACGAAGAAAGTGGACACTGTCATAGTGGAGGTAAGAGGGGGCTGTGAGCAGGTGGACCCTGTCATGGGAGGTCAGAGGGGGGCAGGGAGGAGGTAGACCCTGTAATGGGGGTCAGAGGGGGCAGCGAGGAGGTGGACCCTGTCATTGTGGAAGTAAGAAGGGGTAGGGAGGAGATGGACCCTGTTATCGGGCGTCAGAGGGGGGCAGCGAAGAGGTGGACCCTGTCATTGTGGAGGTAATAGGGTAACGGAGGAGGTGGACCCTGTCACAGTGGAGGTAAAAAGGGGAAGGGAGGAGGTGGACCCTGTTATGGGAGGGCAGAAGGGGCAGCGAGGAGGTGGACCGTGTCATTGTGGAGGTAAGAGCGGGCAAGGAGGAGGTGGACACTGTTATGGGGGGTCAGAGGAGGGCAGCGAGCAGGTGGACCCTTTTATGGGAGGTCAGTGGGGGTCAGCGAGGAGGTGGACCCTGTCCTTGTGGAGGTAAGAGCGGGCACGGAGGAGGTGGACCCTATTATGGGAGGTCAGAGGGGGGCAGGGAGGAGGTAGACCCTGTTATGGGGGGTTAGAGGGGGGCAGCGAAGAGGTGGACCCTGTTATGGGGGTCAGAGGGGGTAAGGAGGAGGTGGACCCTGTTATGGAAGGTCAGAGAGGGGCAAGGAGGAGTTGGACCCTGTCATAGTGGAGGTAAGAAGGGGAACGGAGGAGGTGGACCCTGTTATGGGGGGTGAGAGGGGGGCAGCGAGGAATTGTACCTTATTATGGGGGGTCAGAGGGAGGCAGGGAGGAGGTGGACTCTGTCATAGTGAGGTAAGAGTGGGCAAGTAGGAGGGGGACCCTGTTGTGGGAGGGCAGAGGGAGGCAGCGAGGAGGGGGACCCTGTCATTGTGGAGGTAAAAGGGGGCACGGAGGAGGTGGACCCTGTCACTGTGGAGGTAAGAGGGGGCACGGAGGAGGTGGACCCCGTCATAATGGAGATAAGAGGGCGAAGGGAGGAGGTGGACCCTGTAATGGGAGGTCAGAGGGGGGCAGGGAGGAGTTAGACCCTGTTATAGGGGTCAGAGGAGGGCAGAGATGAGGTGGACCCTGTTATGGGGGGTCAGAGGGGGGCAGCGAGGAGGTGGATCCTGTCATTATGGAGGTAAGAGAGGGAAGGGAGGAGGTGGACTCTGTTATGGGCGGTCAGAGGGGGGCAGTGAGGAGGTGGACCCTGTTATGGGGTTTCAGAGGGAGGCAAAGAGGAGGTGGAACCTGTCATTGTGGAGGTAAGAGGGGGCACAGAGGAGGTGGACCCTGTCATTGTAGAGGTAAGATTGGGGAGAGAGAAGGTGGACCCTGTGATTGTGGAGGTAAGAGGGGGAAGGGAGGAGGTGGACCCTGTTATGGGGGGTCAGAGGGGGGCAGCGAGGACCTGGACCCTGTTATGGTGGGTCAGAGGGGGGCAGCAAGGAGGTGTACCCTGTTACGGGGGGTCAGAGGGGGGCAGCGAGGAGGTGGACTCTGTCATAGTGGAGGTGAAAAGGGGCACGGAGGAGGTGGACCCTGTTATAGTGGAGGTAAGAGGAGGCAAGGAGGAGGTGGACCCTGTCAGTATGGAGGTAAGAGGGGGCACGGATTAGGTGGACCCTGGTATGAGGGGACAGAGGGGGGCAGCGAGGAGTTGGAACCTGCTATGGGGGGTCAGAGGGAGGCAGCGAGGAGGTGGACTCTGTCATAGTGGAGGTAAGAAGGGGCACGGAGGAGGTCGACCCTGTCATAATGGAGGTAAGAGGGGGAAGGGAGGAGGTGGACCCTGTTATAGGGGGTCAGAGGGGTGAGCGAGGAGGTGGACCATGGTATGTGAGGTCAGAGGGGCGCAGCGAGGAGGTGGACTCTGTCATAGTGGAGGTAAGAGGGGGCACGGGGGCTTCCCTGGTGGCGCAGTGGTTGAGAGTCTGCCTGCTAATGCAGGGGACACGGGTTCGAGCCCTGGTTTGGCAAGATCCCACATGCCGCGGAGCAGCTGGGCCAATGAGCCACAACTAGTGAGCCTGCGCGTCTGGAGCCTGTGGCCGCAACGGGAGGGGCCGCGATAGTGAAAGGCCCGCGCACTGCAATGAAGAGCGGTCCCCGCACCGCGATGAACAGTGGCCCCCGCTTGCCGCAACTAGGGAAAGCCCTCGCACGAACCGAAGACCCAACACAGCCAAAAATAAATAATAAATAAATAAATAAAGTAGCAATAAAATTAAAAAAAAAAATTAAAAAAGAAGGGGCACGGAGGAGGTGAACCCTGTTATAGTGGAGGTAAGAGGCGGCACGGAGGATGTGGACCCTGTCATAATGGAGGTAAGAGAGGGAAGGGAGGAGGTGGACTGAGTTATGGGAGGTCAGAGGGGGGCAGGGAGGAGGTAGACCCTGTTATGGGGGGTCAGAGGGGGGAAGCGAGGAGGTGGACCCTGTCAATGTGGAAGTAAGAGGGGGAAGGGAGGAGGTGGACCCTGTCACTGTGGAGGTAAGAGGGGGCACGGAGGAGGTGGACCCTGTCACTGTGGAGGTAAGAGTGGGCACGGAGGAGGTGGACCCTGACACTGTGGAGGTAAGAGGGGGCACGGAGGAGGTGGACCCTGTCATTGTGGAGGTAAGAGGGGGCAGGGAGGAGGTAGACGCAGTCATTTTGTAGGTAAGAGGGGGCAGGGAGGAGGTGGACCCAGTCATTGTGGAGGGAAGAGGGGGCTTGGAGGAGGTGTACCCTGTGATTGTGGAGGTAAGAGGGGGGCAGGAAGGAGGTGGAACCTGTCACTGTGGAGGTAAGTGTGAGCAGGGAGGAGGTGGACCCTGTCACTGTGGATGTAAGAGGGGGCACAGAGGAGGTGGGCCCTGTCACTGTGGAGGTAAGCGGGGGCACGGAGGAGGTGGACCATCTCACTGTGGAGGTAAGAGGGCGCACAGAGGAGGTGGACCCTGTCACGGTGGAGGTAAGAGGGGGCACGGAGGAAGTGGACCCTTTCACTGTGGAGGTAAGAGCGGGCACGGAGGAGGTGGACCCTGTCACTGTGGAGGTAAGAGGGGGTATTGAGGTGGTGGACCCTGTCACTGTGGAGGTAAGAGCGGGCACGGAGGAGGTGGACCCTGTCACTGTGGAGGTATGAGGGGGCACGGAGTAGGCGGACCCTGTTATGGGGGGTCAGAGAGGGGCAGCGAGGAGGTGGACCCTGTTATGTGGGTTCAGAGCGGGGCAGCAAGGAGGTGTACCCAGTTATGGGGGGTCAGAGGGGGGCAGCGAGGAGGTGGACTCTGTCTTAGTGGAGGTAAGAGGGGGTAAGGAGGAGGTGGACCCTGTCATTGTGGAGGTTAAGAGGGGGCACGGAGAAGGTGGACCCTGTCACTGTGGAGGTAAGAGGGGGCACGGAGGCGGTGGACCCTGTCACTGTGGAGGTAAGAGGGGGTCACGGAGGAGGTGGACCCTGTCATAATGGAAGTAAGAGGGGGAAGGGAGGAGGGGGACGCTGTTATGGAGGGTCAGAGGGGGGCAAAAGGAGGTGGACCCTGTCATTGTGGAGGTAAGAGGGGGCACGGAGGAGGTGGACCCTGTCACTGTGGAGGTAAGAGGGGGCACGGAGGAGGTGGACCCTGTCATTGTGTAAGTAAGAGGGGGAAGGGAGGAGGTGGACCCTGTCACTGTGGAGGTAAGAGGGGGCACGAAGGAGGTGGACCCTGTCACTGTGGAGGTAAGAGGGGGCACGGAGGAGGTGGACCCTGTCACTGTGGAGGTAAGAGGGGGCACGGAGGAGGTGGACCCTCTCATTGTGGAGGTAAGAGGGGGCAGAGAGGAGGTGGACCCAGTCATTTTGTCGGTAAGAGCGGACAGGGAGGAGGTGGACCCAGTCATTGTGGAGGGAAAAGGGGGCACGGAGGAGGTGGACCCTGTCATTGTGGAGGTAAGAGGGGGGCAGGCAGGAGGTGGACCCTGTCACTGTGGAGGTAAGAGGGGGTCACGGAGGAGGTGGACCCTGTCATAATGGAAGTAAGAGGGGGAAGGGAGGAGGGGGACGCTGTTATGGAGGGTCAGAGGGTGGCAAAAGGAGGTGGACCCTGTCATTGTGGAGGTAAGAGGGGGCACGGAGGAGGTGGACCCTGTCATAATGGAGGTAAGAGGGGGAAGGGAGGAGGTGGACCCTGCTATGGGGGGTCAGAGGGGGACAGCGAGGCGGTGGACCCTGTTATGGGGGGTCAAGGGGCGCAGCGAGGTGGTGGACCCAGTTATGGGGTGTCAGAGGGGGGCAGTGAGGAGGTGGACTCTATCACAGTGGAGGTAAGAAGGGGCACGGAGGAGGTGGACCCTGTTATAATGGAGGTAAGAGGGGGAAGGGAGTAGGTGGACCCTGTTATGGGAGGTCAGAGGAGGGCAGGGAGGAGGTAGACCCTGTTATGGGGGGTCAGAGGGAGCAGCGAGGAGGTGGACCCTGTCATTGTGGAGGTAAGAGGGGGCACGGAGGAGGTGGACCTGTTATGGGGAGTCAGAGGGGGGCAGCGAGGAGGTGTACCATGTTACGGGGGGTCAGAGGGGGGCAGCGAGGAGGTGGACTCTGTCATAGTGGAGGTAAGAAGGGGCACGGAGGAGGTGGACCCTGTCTGTGTGGAGGTAAGAGGGGGCAGGAAGTGGGTGGACCCTGTCACTGTGGAGGGAAGAGGGGGCAGCGAGGAGGCGGACCCTGTCACTGTGGAGGTAAGAGGGGCAACGAGGAGGTGGACCCTGTCACTGTGGCGCTAAGAGGGGGCTCGGAGGAGGTGAACCCTGTCATAGTGCAGGTAAGAGGGGGCAGGGAGGAGGTGGACCCTGTTATGGGTGGTCAGGGGGGCAGGGAGGAGGTGGACCCTGTCTTGTGGGGGTCAGGGACCATGGGTAAGCTAAGAAGGTGGTGATCGTCCTGGGGAGGGTGGCCGATTAAGGGGTGTGGGAAGGACCGCCTAATCTGAGCTATAGTTCCCCTTTTGTTCCTAACTCACGTTGTGTCTAGGAGGTGACTTTCTACCCCTCTCTCCATTGTCCTCACATGGAAACGTGAGACTACGTCACCTGTTTCTTTCAGGGTGACGTCAGGCTCCACCCCGCACACTTTCTAGAGCGGTTGGTCCGACAGGCTCTGTGTGAGGCGCTGAGGACTTCATGGCACAGACTGTGGTGATCCGCATCCTGGGTTCACCGTCCAGCTGGAGAAACGTCTGTCACACAATCACCTGTGTGATTGATAATTTTCCCAAAGAAGATGCCTTGGATGCCTTAAATAAATAAAAAATAAAGTGTTGATATCTTTTTCAATATAGCTGCTTTCATTTGTAATCTTGTGTATTTTATGTATTAAAAAGCATTATTCTTAGAAGAGATTTCCTAGACACACAAAAATGGTAAAGACCGTATGATTTTCAATCAATGATCAAATGGGAGCCGCTAGTAGCGGGGGCAGATTAGATAGATAACCTGAGTCCTCAATGCTCCAGTGGGAGTAGATGAGCTGCTGAATGTGAGTTTTAAAAATCTGTTTAAAAGGCATCCCTTAGATGATACGAAAGCAAGGAATCTGCAGAATCCCAAAATGAAGCGAAAGCAGACTTTGCCTGGAGGATTCTGCAGAATCCTGTAGAGCCTGTGCTTCTCCGAAGGCTGCCTGGCATCAGAATAGGAGACAAAGCCCGGGTCAGATGCCCCCTATCAGACTGAGCCCCCAAAAGGCTCCACCTTGATGAGGGGAAGTGACAAAGTAACCCATCACAGTGCCAAGGGCACTTAGGATGTTTTGGGTGGGAGTGGATGGGTGGGTGGGGAGAGGGCACCAGGAGAACAGGGACCATGAGGGATCCCTGTTTGGTAGACGCCCACCCCCCAGCCCTGGCCCCTGAACTTTAGGCCACTAGCAACAAGAAATCCAAGTGCTGGCTGGAAGAATCCAACTTAACTCAGGCTTAACGTTGCGTGCAGCAACGAAGACCCAACACAGCCAAAAATAAAAATAAATAAATAAATTAAAAAAAACCAAAAAACAGCTCCAAGGAAAATGAGTACATCATGGTTAGAAATTACATGACATCAAGGAGGCGAGACACCATGAGTGAGAAGCAACGGGTGGCAGCTAGAAATAGAGCCGCAACGACTTCAGATGGTGGAAATAAAGTTTAATACCTTTAAGGAAATGAAAGGGAAACTTGAAAATCTGAACAGATAACAAGACATAACTAAGCACATTTGAAAAAGGGAAAATAGTGACATTTATACACCTGAATAAAGTTCAAGAAATAATAGGATGGGGAAGAAGTAACATTCAAAGAAATACAATTTTCCAAAGTTGTTGAAAGACACCAACCCTCAGATTAAGAAGCCCAAAAAACCCCCAGCAGTATAAACATATAGACACAGATATAAGTAACAAAGGTGGGTCTGGTATAAAAGACAGCTGGAGAGGACGGTGTCCCCTCCCCACAGGAAAGACAGGTTATAATGAAAGCCTTCACATCAACAGTGGAAACCACAAGGCTATATGATAGTATCTTCAAAGTGCTGATTAACTCAAGCAAGAATTCTATAGCGAGTAAAACAAGGGAAAGTGTGAAACTTGGGAGTTTACCATCAAAGGACCCTCACTAAATGGATTCTGGAGGATGGAATTAAAGCCAAAGGAAAATGAGCTCAGATGTGTGGCCTGAGTCTGAAGGAGAAATAGTGAACCAAGCGGCTTTGTGACACCTAATCAAACCAGCAACTATAAATGAAACAACGGTAACTTATGGGGAAATAAAGCAGACTAGATTTAAAATGCCAAGTTACTGCAGGTTATAAATTGGGAGGGGAGGTTGCAGAAGAAAGTATTTTGGGGTCCTTGTATTGTCCAGGAGAAGACTATGGCTATTGATTACTGGTACCTTGTTAAATATGGATTAAATGAGCAAACACTAATAGAACAGACCCAGTGTAACCTTCAAAAGAAGTGAAGGGAAAAGAATAAGTGAAGGAAAACAAACAGTCCAAATGAAGGCAAGAGAAGAGGAAAAGGGGGAGAGGAACACGTAAAATGGGACAAGTCAAAATTCAAAATGTGATGTTAGAGATAAAACCAAATCACAAAGGACTTCCCTGGAGGTCCAGTGGTTGAGACTTTGCCTTCCAATGCAGTGGGTGCAGGTTCAATCCCTGGCCAGGAAACTATCCCGCATGGGATCTTTTGGCATGGCCAAAAAACCAAAACAGAAAACATAAGCAATATTGTAGCAAATTCCATAAACACTTTAAAAATCGTCCACATCAAAAAAAAAAAAAATCTTAAAAAAAAAAAGAAACAAAATCATACATCTCAATACATGTAAGTGAACTAAATTCTCCTGTTCAGACCTTAAGAGTTATACCCTATTTTAAAAACAAAACAAATTTCAGCTATGTACTCTTTGCAAAAAACACACCTAAAGCACGCAGAAAGATAAAAGGCCCAACTATGGAAAAGACAGACCAGGCAATTGGTAACCAACAGGAGGCAAACTATAGTCATATTAATAGCAAAGGAGAATTCAGGCAAAAAGCATCATTAGAAATAAGGAAATTTGCTGCAGAACAATAAGTGATTCCATTCACTGGGAAAATGTATCGATTCTAGATGTGTGTCCCATGTGACTTTGTGTATAGCCTCATGCGAAGCCAGACTGACAGAATTAGAGGGAAAACTTGTCAAATCCATTGTCATAGTAGATTTTAACACACCTATCAGTAATCGGTTGATCAAATGAACCAAGAAAATTAGTAAGAAAATAGAAGGTGTGAACAGTGTCACCATCGGGCTTGAGCTAATGCACTTGACTGCATCTGATGTCTGGAAAAGACACATTCCTTTCAGGCACACATGAACACGTGCTGGTTTGGCACACGCTCAGATGTAAAGCTGACCTTGGTATACTTCAAAGAATTATGATCAGACTACAGTTTTTAAAAACCCCAATGCAATTAAGTTAGAAAACAAAGCCAATAAGATCATTAGAAAAATTCATTCACTTGGAAATTTCATAACACTTGTAATCGGCTCAAGGGTCAAAGGAGAAATTATAATTGAAATTAGACAAATTCATCATCTAACTTTTCACATCAAACTCATGGGATGCAATTCTTGAAAGGAAACTTAGAATAGTAAGAATTGGCCTTTGAAAAAAATAAGGCTCAAAACTGAGCTAAGATCTAACAGAAATCAAAGACCCACAGGTGCAGAAGGAAGGAAATTAAGAGAACAGAAATTTGTGAAATAGAGAGGCACATCAACAAGGCAAAAACTACATGTTTGAAAAGACAAGATTCATTTTTTTTAAAGGCACAAATGAAATGGAGTGAAAAAAACCATAACCACAGATGTTACTGAGAAAAAAAGATCCTGAGACCAACTCTCAACACCCTTCAAATTTTCATATAATCGATGACTACTGAGAAAGATAGAATTTAGCAAAACAGATTCAAGGAGAGAAACGAAGCCAGAATAATCCTTTACCTGTAAAAGAAATGCATGCAATGGTCAAAAATTTTACCATGAAGAAAACACCACGTGCAAATGGCTTTATCACAATGCTCCCAAACATTCAGGAAACAGATAATTCCATTCTTACATGAAGAAATAATAAACAATTCATTTTAAGAAACCAGCATAAGCCGGACAACCAAACTGACAAAAACGGAACGGGAAAGAAAACTACAGCCCAATCTTCCTCATGGACACGGATGCAAAAATTCTCAACAAATATGATCCAACCAGATCCAACACTGAAAAAGAATATCAGGATCAAGTTCGTTTTTATTCCAGGAATGAGGCTGATTAATATGAAAATGTATTACTAGAACTGTTGTTAATTAACAGATTTAAAAGGATATGTTATCTCAACAGATAAAGAAACTAGAATTCAGCCTCCATATATGACATTTAAAGTCTTTCTTAGCATATTTTTAAAAGAATAGTAATTTCCTTAACTTGACAAAAGACGTCGACCAAGAACACCCAGCACACATACTTGATGGAGAAGCACGGCAACATGTAAGATGAGGAATAGAGTGAAGACGTCCTTTCCATCACGCCCACCCCGCCTCCCCCTCAACGCTGCACTGGGGTTTGCGGCTGCCCCAGAGGAGTGAAGAAAAAGAAACGAAAGTTTTCATGGAACCCTGTTACCCAAGCTCTCACTGCTCGCCACAGGACAGGCCAATAATCAGGAGACGAGTTGCTGGGCAAAGAATAACGACTTCCTTCGGAGAGCCCCCAAACCCAGAAGACGGTGGGCTCGTGCCCCCAGGAGCCGTCTTGCCTGCGGCAGCAGTCAGGCTCCTTTTATACTACAAGGGGCGGGACTAAAGCCAAGCACTTCCTGGTTCCCGTCAGCCTCCGGAGGGGAGGTGTTCATTTCTCCCTCCTGCAGTCATTCACAGGTGGGCCTGCTCAGGAGGGTTCTTGGGAGCTAAACACAGGTGTTTGAGCTGAATGCTCATTTACCTTCATCTCTCGGAGGCAAGGGTCCGAGATGGGCCATTGTGTGGAATTTAAGCTTATCGGCAACATCCCTTTAGTGATTAACTTGTAAGAGAATACAAAATGTTCTTCCCTATTACAACTCTATGTTATATCAAAATGTAGAGTAGTACAACTGATGTGGAAAATATGTGTGGTGATTCCCCGAAAAATTAAACAGAGTTACCATCTGATCTAATAATTCCACTTCTGGGTATATCCCCAAAAGAATTGAACGTGGGGACATGAAGAGATGTTTACAGACCCGTGTCCACAGCATTACTCACAACAGCCAGGAGGTGGAGGCAACCCAGGGTCCGCTGATGGATGATGGATAAACAAAACGTGGGCTACACACAAAATAGAATATTATTCAGCCTTAAAAAGGGAGGAACTTCTGACACCTGCTATAACATGGATGAACCTTGAGGACATTATGCTCAGTGACATAAGCCAGTCACCAAAGGACAAATACTGTGTGTCTGATTCCACTTATATGAGATCCCCAGAGGAGTCAAATTCACCGAGACAGGAAGTGGATGGTGCGTACCAGGGGCTGGGGGAGGGGATGGGGAGTGAGTGTTTAATGGAGACAGAGTTTCAGTTTGGGGAAGATTAAATGATTCTGGACGTAGAGGGTGGGACGGTTGTACAACAAGCTGAATGTACTTAATGCCACTGAACTATACATCTAAAACTGCTTAAAATGATGGATTTTATGTTGTGTACATTTTACCACAAAGTTTTAAAAGTTGTAAGGATTCCAAAGGATTGTCCACAAACACTGGTCTCCTGATGCTGGTAGGAACTTCCCACCAAACCCAGGGGTTTATCATCTGCAGCTTGTGAATGAGGATGTGTTTCAGAGACTATATGCAAAATCACGTATCATTTTTCTGAGAAAGCTTCCATCAGGCTGTCAGAGGGTCTGTGACCCACACGAGTTCAAGAGCCATTCTGAGGGCCCGTCCCCTCTGCAGGTGTCACCTCCCCACTTTCCTCCCCTCCCTCTACCCACCCCCAGGACACTTTTCTCTTTCATTCACTCAGATTGTTTAAACATGACGCAATGTATATTCGTAAATCTTTCCTGAACTCATTAGACAAGGTTTAATTTTTTAAGACAAGTGAGGCTGTGTAATCAACCAAACTTCCGTGTTTTTTCTATTACCCTTTTTTGCCTGCCTGACAATATTAAACAGGTCCACCTCTGGCTCGGGATGTGGAACAGCAAATTTGCAAACCCACGTGGATGCTTAATCCCCCAAACCGTGTTCTGTGACCTTAAATTAATTTCCAGCTAAATTTTCTTGCGTTTTTATTCTTAATTTGGCATTTAGTGTGGACTGAATTCTAATACATTGAAGACCCCTGCTCGGTCCCATGGTCTGGGGTGGTGGGAATTCTTGGAGAGGTAACACTTCAGATAGCAGAGGGGAGGTGCCTCTGAGAAGTTGCTTCAACCTCAGAAACATGCAGGGAAGGAAAACTCTCGCCAGCTCAAGTTTCATCCAAGTGAACTCTGAGATGTGTTAACAAAATGTTTTTATTTCTATTTTTAAATGAAATGCATGCATTGTTAGGTACTTGCATGAAACCTCGAAAGGCATTTACGTTCTTTGCTTTAACTCTTCCTTTGTGGCCACAGAAAGCGGGTAGGAAGGATGAACCGAGAACAGGCGCAGCAGACACAGCCCGGGCATCGTGCGGAGCCTGCAGCCCCGAGCCCGCCTGAGTGACGGTCAGTAGTCGTCGTAGTTGACGCTGGCTCCGTGCCTGAAGCCGTAGGGGCTCCAGGGACCGATCGCAGCATCCTCATCGTGGTGGCGCTGGTGGTAATCCTAGTAGTCGTGCCCATTCCGACCTCTGTTTAGCCGATAGGTGATGTCATCCTCAAATTTCTGCAGGAAAAGAGGATGAGAGGGGATGAACGTAAGGACACCGTTTCCCAGAGAACATCTTACTGACGCTGTTTCTCTGGGATCTTTCTTCAACGAGGAACAACCCCTCCTAAGAATAACTCCTGCCACAAGGACCTACTGTACAGCACAGGGAGGAATTATATTCCATATCTTGTAATAACTTATAATGGCGAAGAATCTGAAAAAGAATATATGTATAACCGAATCACTTTGCTGTATACCTGAAACTAACATAACATTGTAAATCAACTCTACTTCAATAGAAAACAATACATCATCGTTTTTTAAAAAGAATAACTCCTGGCTACAGCATCCCTGGGCCAGAGGTCAATACTAACCAGCTGGAGAACACTGCTGAAAGCTTTTTCCCCCAAAGGAGTACACACCCCTACCCTTGAACACGTCTGTCTGTGAGTTCTAAATATACCCCAGACTTCAACAGTTTTCTCTTTTTCAGTAAAGAAAATGGACACCTGCCCAATACAGTAACAGCTGGGCCTGTCCCCAGGCGCTGGGCATCTGATGTGGCAGACACTGACCCCCTCCCCGGCCCGCCCGGGCTTCGTGAACGTGGTGCATGAAACCACATTGCAGCCTCGGGGCAGGGAATTTGGACACGTCTGGTGGTGACACTCTCACACCTGTCGTGTTGCTCAGACAGGCCTGGATGCAGTGATTCAGGCCACAAACGCTTACTACGTGGGCACGATTCAACCCTCATCCCCGTCTACTCACTCGGCCTGGGGCTCCAGACTCCTCTGACCCTCCCCCAGTCCCTGCCTTGAAAAGGAAACAGCTTGCTTGTCTCACAATACTGCAGTTTTTCCCATAGTGAAGTAGTCTCGTTCCTTGGTTTTTCTCATTTTATAATCTTGTTTGAGGTTTTGGCTTAACATATTGTTTTTCCAAACAATTTGTAAAATATTTTATGAATACAGAAATAATGCAGACACATTTAACAAATGTGTATGTGAGAGGGAGACAAAGAAAAAGGGAGAGATTTCCATTGCCGAAGGCAACCACCACTGATATTTGGATGCATTTCCTTCTAGTCTCTTCTATGCATCATATTTAGTTATTATACCCTTACTTGATCCCCATTTTTATTCTGGTTTTGTCACCAGTCATTATTTTAGCCATTTCCCCATGTCAAACTCTTAACACCCATTTTCTTGAACTGCAAATACAGATAATCAAGGAAATGCAAATTACTAAAATATGATATGGCATTTTCATCTATCAAAGAAGTAAATTTACTTGTTTTAAAAGTTTTTCAATGGCAATACCAGATGCTCCTGAAGAGTTGAGAATAGTGGGGCTCTCACGCATGACTTATGGGAAGATGAAATTTGCTGGTACTTAACGACCGTGACGTGTGATTCTATCTTTTGGCCCAGTAACTCCACTGGACAAAATGATACTAAGAAAGGAGAAAACTACACAGGAAGATGCAAATAACAGTACCTGCCTTTTGGGTTGTTGTGAATGTTAGGTAATTCATATAAGTATGAGACCCGTGCCTGGCACAGTTTGGCTATAGGTGCTTAGTGATTTGCACAGCAAGAAAATTATATTTGAGTAGCAAAAAGATAATTAGGGAACAACTGGTATATCCAACGGTTAGGACTGGGAAGGAAATTATACAGCTACAGGATTGCATGCTATGCAGCCATTAAAAATGATGTTTCTGAAGAGTTTACTTTTGTTCGCCTCTTGCAGTATTTTGTATACACCCTCCATTCACAATATGAGCCATGAGCCCGTTTGGAAAAACCCTTCCAGATCCCCCCTGGAAGATGCCACCCTCCGTCCACTCCCTGGCTGGGGCAGTGAGCTGTGCTCTCCACATCAGGCCTCACTCAGCACAGCCCTGCCCATCACCCTGCAGACTCGCTCCGGGCCAGTGGAATCTCACACCTTAACTCCGCCGCTGGCTGACCTGTACCTGGTCCCCGGCTGGGAGTCGGTGATGATAAGCAGTCTTTTTCCTTAATTTGGTGAATATGTCCATTCACGCTACCTGGACACATGAACCGAACCGTACTTCCTGCAAATGCATTGACAAATTTTCCCAGGAGCATCTGCAAAGACCCGTCTCTCTTTCAAAGACGCTTTGCATCTCTTTCCATTATCCTCATGGGTCTTTGCATCGATCTTGCTGTTTTGGACATTTTTTGGGAGGCAAAGTTGAAAATGTTTTGGGAGGTGGTGAGTTATTTATAAAGACACCCAGGCAAAACTGACCAGATACATTAAAAGAGTCCCTAAGAACACCAGGCTATCGATGAATTTAAGTCCCAGCCATTTTGGGCGGGGAAGTCTCTGGAACTCTGCTTCCAAAACCTGATGGGAGAGATTCCCACCTGGGCACACTGGGATGGAAAATTCTAGCTAATACTCTTACCTTGTCATACTGGCGGTAAGAGGGGGCAGGGAGGAGGTGGACCGTGTCATCATGGAGGTAACAGGGGGCAGGGAGGCGGTTGACCGAGTCATAATAGAGGTAAGAGGGGGCAGGGAGGAGGTGGACCCTGTCATAGCGGAGGTAAGAGGGGGCACGGAGGAGGTGGACCCTATCATTGTGGACTTAAGAGGGGACACAGAGGAGGTGGACCCTGTCATTGTGGAGGTAAGAGGGGGCACGGAGGAGGTGGACCCTGTTATGAGGGGTCAGAGTAGGGCAGGGAGGAGGTGGACCCCGTCATAGTGGAGGTAAGAGGGGGCACGTAGGAGGTGGACCCTGTCATAGTGGAGGTGAGAGGGGGCACGGAGGAGGTGCACCCTGTTATGGGAGGTCAGAGGGGGGCAGCTAGGAGGTGGACCCTGTCATAGTGGAGGTAAGAGGGGGCACAGAGGAGGTGGACCCTGTCATTGTGGAGGTAAGAGGGGGCACGAAGGAAGTGGACCCTGTTATGGGGGGTCAGAGCGGGGTAGGGAGGAGGTGGACCCTGTCATAGTGGAGGTAAGAGAGGACACGAAGGAAGTGGACCCTGTTATGTGGGGTCAGAGTGGGGCAGGGAGGAGGTGGACCCTGTCATAGTGGAGGTAAGAGGGGGCACGAAGGAAGTGGACACTGTCATAGTGGAGGTAAGAGGGGGCTGTGAGCAGGTAGACCCTGTAATGGGGGGTCAGAGGGGGGCAGCGAGGAGGTGGACCCTGTCATTGTGGAGGTAAGAGGGGAAGGGAGGAGATGGACCCTGTTATCAGGTGTCAGAGGGGGGCAGCGAGGAGGCAGACCCTGTTATGGGGGGTCAGTGGGGGGCAGCGAAGAGGTGGACCCTGTCATTGTGGAGGTAAGAGGGTGAACGGAGAAGGTGGACCCTGTCACAGTGTAGGTAAGAAGGGGAAGGGAGGAGGTGGACCCTGTTATGGGAGGGCAGAGGGGGCAGCGAGGAGGTGGACCATGTCATTGTGGAGGTAAGAGCGGGCAAGGAGGAGGTGGACCCTGTTATGGGGGGTCAGAGGAGGGCAGCGAGCAGGTGGACCCTGTTATGGGAGGTAAGCGGGGGGCAGCGAGGAGGTGGACCCTGTCATTGTGGAGGTAAGAGCGGGCACGGAGGAGGTGGACCCTATAATGGGAGGTCAGAGGGGGGCTGGGAGGAGGTAGACCCTGTTATGGGGGGTCAGAGGGGGGCAGTGAGGATGTGGACCCTGTTATGGGGTGTCAGAGGGGGGCAGTGAGGAGGTGGACTCTATCACAGTGGAGGTAAGAAGGGGCACGGAGGAGGTGGACCCTGTCAGAGGGGGGCAGCGAGGAGGTAGACCCTGTCATAGTGGAGGTAAAAGGGGGCACGGAGGAGGTGGACCCTGTCACTGTGGAGGTAAGAGGGGGCACGGAGGAGGTGGACCCTGTCATAATGGAGGTAAGAGGCGGAAGGGAGGAGGTGTACCCTGTTATGGGAGGTCAGAGGGGGGCAGGGAGGAGTTAGACCCTGTTATGGGGGGTCAGAGGGGGGCAGCGAAGAGGTGGACCCTGTTATGGGGGTCAGAGGGGGACAGCGAGGAGGTGGACCCTGTTATGGGGGGTCAGAGGGGGGCAGCGAGGAGGTAGACCCTGTCATAGTGGAGGTAAAAGGGGGCACGGAGGAGGTGGACCCTGTCACTGTGGAGGTAAGAGGGGGCACGGAGGAGGTGGACCCTGTCATAATGGAGGTAAGAGGCGGAAGGGAGGAGGTGTACCCTGTTATGGGAGGTCAGAGGGGGGCAGGGAGGAGTTAGACCCTGTTATAGGGGTCAGAGGAGGGCAGGGAGGAGGTGGACCCTGTTATGGGGAGTCTGAGGGGGGCAGCGAGGAGGTGGACCCTGTCATTATGGAGGTAAGATGGGGAAGGGAGGAGGTGGACTCTCTTATGGGCGGTCAGAGGGGGCAGTGAGGAGGTGGACCCTGTTATGGGGGTTCAGAGGGGGGCAAAGAGGAGGTGGAACCTGTCATTGTGGAGGTAAGAGGGGGCACGCAAGAGGTGGACCCTGTCATTGTAGAGGTAAGAGGGGGCAGACAGAAGGTGGACCCTGTGATTGTGGAGGTAAGAGGGGGAAGGGAGGAGGTGGACCATGTTATGGGGGGTCAGAGGGGGGCAGCGAGGAGGTGGAACCTGTTATGGGATGTCAGAGGGGGGCAGCGAGGCGGTATACCCTGTTACGGGGGGTCTGAGGGGGGCAGCGAGGAAGTGGACTCTGTCATAGTGGAGGCAAGAAGGGGCACGGAGGAGGTGGACCCTGTCATAATGGAGGTAAGAGGGGGCCGGGAGGAGGTGGACCCTGTTATGGGGGTCAGAGGGGGGCAGCGAGGAGGTGGACCCTGTGATTGTGGAGGTAAGAGGGGGAAGGGAGGAGGTGGACCCTGTTATGGGGGGTCAGAGGGGGGCAGTGAGGAGGTGGACCCTGTTATGGGGGGTCAGAGGGGGGCAGCGAGGAGGTGTACCCTGTTACGAGGGGTCAGAGGGGGGCAGCGAGGAGGTGTACCCTGTTACGGGGGGTCAGAGGGGGCAGCGAGGAGGTGGACTCTGTTATAGTGGAGGTGAGAAGGGGCACGGAGGAGGTGGACCCTGTTATAGTGGGGGTAAGAGGCGGCACGGAGGAGGTGGACCCTTTCACTATGGAGATAAGAGGGGGCACGGATTCGGTGGACCCTGGTATGAGGGGACAGAGGGGGGCAGCGAGGAGTTGGAACCTGTTATGAGGGGTCAGAGGAAGGCAGCGAGAAGGTGGACTCTGTCATAGTGGAGGTAAGAAGGGGCACGGAGGTGGTGGACCCTGTAACTGTGGAGGTAAGAGGGGGCAGCGAGGAGTTGGACCCTGTCACTGTGGAGGTAAGAGGGGGCACGGAGGAGGTGGACCCTGTCGCTGTGGAGGTAAGAGGGGGCAGGGAGGAGGTGGACCCAGACACTGTGGAGGTAAGAGGGGGCACGGAGGAGGTGGACCCTGTCACTGTGGAGGTAAGAGGGTGCACGGAGGAGGTGGACCCTTTCACTGTGGAGGTAAGAGGGGGCACCGAAGAGTTGGACCCTGTCACTGTGGAGGTAAGAGGGGGCACGGAGTAGGTGGACACTGTTATCGGGGGTCAGAGGGGGGCAGCGAGGAGGTGGACTCTGTCATAGTGGAGGTAAGATGGGGCAAGGAGGAGGGGGACCCTGTTGTGGGAGGGCAGAGGGAGGCAGCGAGGAGGGGGAACCTGTCATTGTGGAGGTAAGAGGGGGCACGGAGGAGGTGGACCCTCTCACTGTGTAGGTAAGAGGGGGCACGGAGGAGGTGGACCCTGTTATAATGGAGGTAAGAGGGGGAAGGGAGGAGGTGGACCCTGTTATGAGAGGTCAGAAGAGGGCAGGGAGGAGGTAGACCCTGTTATGTGGGGTCAGAGGGGGGCAGGGAAGGGGTGAACCCTGTTATGGGGGGTCAGAGGGGGACAGCGAGGAGGTGGACGCTGTCATTGTGGAGGTAAGAGGGGGAAGGGAGGAGGTGGACCCTGTTATGTGGGGTCAGAGGGGGGCAGGGAAGGGGTGAACCCTGTTATGGGGGGTCTGAGGGGGGCAGCGAAGAGGTGGAACCTGTCATTGTGGAGGTAAGAGGGTGCACGGAGGAGGTGGACCCTGTCCCAGTGTAGGTAAGAAGGGGAAGGGAGGAGGTGGACCCTGTTATGGGAGGGCAGAGGGGGCAGCGAGGAGGTGGACCATGTCATTGTGGAGGTAAGAGCGGGCAAGGAGGAGGTGGACCCTGTTATGGGGGGTCAGAGGAGGGCAGCGAGCAGGTGGACCCTGTTATGGGAGGTCAGTGGGGGGCAGCGAGGAGGTGGACCCTGTCATTGTGGAGGTAAGAGCGGGCACGGAGGAGGTGGACCCTATTATGAGGTGTCACAGGGGGGCAGGGAGGAGGTAGACCCTGTTATGGGGGGTCAGAGGGGGGCAGCGAAGAGGTGGACCCTGTTATGGGGGTCAGAGGGGGACAGCGAGGACGTGGACCCTGTTATGGGGGGTAAGAGGGGGGCAGCGAGGAGGTAGACCCTGTCATAGTGGAGGTAAGAAGGGGCACGGAGGAGGTGGACCCTGTTATGGGTGGTGAGAGGGGGGCAGCGAGGAAGTGTACCCTATTATGGGGGGTCAGAGGGGGGCACGGAGGAGGTGGACTCTGTCATAGTGAGGTAAGAGTGGGTAAAGAGGAGGGGGACCCTGTTGTGGGAGGGCAGAGGGAGGCAGCGAGGAGGGGGACCCTGTCATTGTGGAGGTAAAAGGGGGCACGGAGGAGGTGGACCTTGTCACTGTGTAGGTAAGAGGGGGCACGGAGGAGGTGGACCCTGTCATAATGGAGATAAGAGGGGGAAGGGAGGAGGTGGACCCTGTTATGGGAGGTCAGAATGGGGCAGGGAGGAGTTAGACCCTGTTATAGGGGTCAGAGGAGGGCAGGGAGGAGGTGGACCCTGTTATGGGGGGTCAGAGGGGGGCAGCGAGGAGGTGGACTCTGTCATTATGGAGGTAAGAGGGGGAAGGGAGGAGGTGGACTCTGTTATGGGCGGTCAGAGGGGGGCAGTGAGGAGGTGGACCCTGTTATGGGGGTTCAGAGGGGGGCAAAGAGGAGGTGGAACCTGTCATTGTGGAGGTAAGAGGGGGCACGGAGGAGGTGGACCCTGTTATTGTAGAGGAAAGATGGGGCAGACAGAAGGTGGACCCTGTGATTGTGGAGGTAAGAGGGGGAAGGGAGGAGGTGGACCCTGTTATGGTGGGTCAGAGGGGGGCAGCGAGGTGGTGGACCCTGTTATGGGGGGTCAGAGGGGGGCAGCGAGGAGGTGGACTCTGTCATAGTGGAGGTAAGAGGGGGCACGGAGGAGGTGGACCCAGTCACTGTGAAGGTAAGAGGGGGCACGGAGTAGGCGGACCCTGTCATAAAGGAGGTAAGAGGGGGAAGGGAGGAGGTGGACCCTGTCATAATGGAGGTAAGAGGGGGAAGGGAGAAGGTGGATCCTGTTATGGGGGGTCAGAGGGGGGCAGCGAGGAAGCGTACCCTGTTACGGGGGGTCAGAGGGGGGCAGCGACGAGGTGGACTCTGTCATAGTGTAGGTAAGAGGGGGCACGGAGTAGGCGGACCCTGTCATAAAGGAGGTAAGAGGGGGAAGGGAGGAGGTGGACCCTGTTATGGGAGGTAAGGGAAGGGCAGGGAGGAGGTAGACCCTGTTATGGGGGGTCAGAGGGGGGCAGGGCGGGGGTGGACCCTGTTATGTGGGGTCAGAGGTGGGCAGCGAGGAGGTGGACCCTGTCATTTTGTAGGTAAGAGGGGGAAGGGAGGAGGTGGACCCTGTTATGGGGGGTCAGAGGGGGGCAGCGAGGAGGGGGACTCTGTCATAGTGGAGGTACGAAGGGGCACGGAGGAGGTGGACCCTGTCAGTGTGGAGGTAAGAGGGGGCACGGAGTGGGTGGACTCTGTCATGGGGGTTCAGAGTGGGGCAGCAAGGAGGTGTTTTTGTAGGTAAGAGGGGGAAGGCAGTAGGTGGACCCAGTCATTGTGGAGGGAAGAGGGGGCTTGGAGGAGGTGGGCCCTGTCACTGTGGAGGTAAGAGGGGCCCGGGAGGAGGTGGACCCTGTCTTTGTGGAGGTAAGAGGGGGCACGGAGTAGGTGGACACTGTCACTGTGGAGGTAAAAGGGGACACGGAGGAGGTGGACCCTGTCACTGTGGAGGTAAGAGGGGGCACGGAGGAGGTGGACCCTGACACTGTGGAGGTAAGAGGGGGCACAGAGGAGGTGGACCCTGTCATTGTGGAGGTAAGAGGGGGCAGGGAGGAGGTGGACGCAGTCATTTTGTAGGTAAGAGGGGGCAGGCAGGAGGTGGACCCAGTCATTGTGGAGGAAAGAGGGGGGCAGGGAGGAGGTGGACCCTGTCACTGTGGAGGTAATAATGGGCACCGAGTCGTTGGACCCTGTCACTGTGGAGATAAGAGGGGGCACGGAGGAGGTGGATCCTGTCACTGTGGAGGTAAGAGGGGGCACGGAGGAGGTGTAACCTGTCACTGTGGAGGTAAGAGGGGGCACGGAGTAGGTGGACCCTGACACTGTGGAGGTAAGAGGGGACACCGAGGAGTTGGACCCTGTCACTGTGGAGGTAAGAGGGGGCACGGAGGAGGTGGACCGTGTCACTGTGGAGGTAAGAGGGGGCACGGAGGAGGTGGACCCTGTCACTCTGGAGGTAAGAGGGGGCACGGAGGAGGTGGACCCTGTCATAGTGGAGGTAAGAGGGGGCACGGAGGAGTTGGACCCTGTCACTGTGGAGGTAAGCGGGGGCACGGAGGAGGTGGACCTTGTCATTGTAGAAGTAAGAGGGGGCAGCGAGGAGGTAGACCCTGTGATTGTGGAGGTAAGAGGGGGAAGGGAGGAGGTGGACCCTGTTATGGGGGGTCAGCGGGGGGCAGCGAGGTGGTGGACCCTGTTATGGGGGGTCAGAGGGGGGCAGCGAGGAGGTGGACTCTGTCATAGTGGAGGTAAGAGGGGGCACGGAGGAGGTGGACCCAGTCACTGTGAAGGTAAGAGGGGGCACGGAGTAGGCGGACCCTGTCATAAAGGAGGTAAGAGGGGGAAGGGAGGAGGTGGACCCTGTCATAATGGAGGTAAGAGGGGGAAGGGAGAAGGTGGATCCTGTTATGGGGGGTCAGAGGGGGGCAGCGAGGAAGCGTACCCTGTTACGGGGGGTCAGAGGGGGGCAGCGACGAGGTGGACTCTGTCATAGTGGAGGTAAGAGGGGGCACGGAGGAGGTGGACCCAGTCACTGTGAAGGTAAGAGGGGGCACGGAGTAGGCGGACCCTGTCATAAAGGAGGTAAGAGGGGGAAGGGAGGAGGTGGACCCTGTTATGGGAGGTAAGGGAAGGGCAGGGAGGAGGTAGACCCTGTTATGGGGGGTCAGAGGGGGGCAGGGCGGGGGTGGACCCTGTTATGTGGGGTCAGAGGTGGGCAGCGAGGAGGTGGACCCTGTCATTTTGTAGGTAAGAGGGGGAAGGGAGGAGGTGGACCCTGTTATGGGGGGTCAGAGGGGGGCAGCGAGGAGGGGGACTCTGTCATAGTGGAGGTACGAAGGGGCACGGAGGAGGTGGACCCTGTCAGTGTGGAGGTAAGAGGGGGCACGGAGTGGGTGGACTCTGTCATGGGGGTTCAGAGTGGGGCAGCAAGGAGGTGTTTTTGTAGGTAAGAGGGGGAAGGCAGTAGGTGGGCCCTGTCACTGTGGAGGTAAGAGGGGCCAGGGAGGAGGTGGACCCTGTCTTTGTGGAGGTAAGAGGGGGCACGGAGTAGGTGGACACTGTCACTGTGGAGGTAAAAGGGGACACGGAGGAGGTGGACCCTGTCACTGTGGAGGTAAGAGGGGGCACGGAGGAGGTGGACCCTGACACTGTGGAGGTAAGAGGGGGCACAGAGGAGGTGGACCCTGTCATTGTGGAGGTAAGAGGGGGCAGGGAGGAGGTGGACGCAGTCATTTTGTAGGTAAGAGGGGGCAGGCAGGAGGTGGACCCAGTCATTGTGGAGGCAAGAGGGGGCTTGGAGGAGGTGGACCCTGTCATTGTGGAGGAAAGAGGGGGGCAGGGAGGAGGTGGACCCTGTCCCTGTTGAGGTAAGAGGGGGCACGGAGGAGGTGGACCCTGTCAATGTGGAGGTAAGAGGGGGCACGGAGGAGGTGGACCCTGTCACTGTGGAGGTAATAGTGGGCACCGAGTCGTTGGACCCTGTCACTGTGGAGGTAAGAGGGGGCACGGAGGAGGTGTAACCTGTCACTGTGGAGGTAAGAGGGGGCACGGAGTAGGTGGACCCTGTCACTGTGGACGTATGTGGGGGCACGGAATTGGACCCTGTTACTGTGGAGGTAAGAGGGGGCACGGAGGAGGTGGACCCTGTCACTGTGGAGGTAAGAGGGGGCACGGAGGCGTTGGACCCTGTTACTGTGGAGGTAAGAGGGGGCACGGAGGAGGTGGACCCTGTCACTGTGGAGGTAAGAGGGGGAACGGAGGAGGTGGACCCTGTCACTGTGGATGTATGAGGGGGCATGGAGGAGATGGACCCTGTCACTGTGGAGGTAAGAGGGGGCACTGAGGAGGTGGACCGTGTCTCTGTGGAGGTAAGAGGTGTCATGGAGGAGGTGGACCTTGTCACTGTGCAGGTAAGTGGGGGCACGGAGTAGGTGGACCCTGTTATGGGGGGTCAGAGGGGGGCAGCGAGGAGGTGGACTCTGTCATAGTGGAGGTAAGAGGGGGCACGGAGGAGGGGGACCCTGTCACTGTGGAGGTAAGAGGGGGCACGGAGGAGGTGGACCCTGTCACTGTGGAGGTAAGAGGGGGCACGGAGGAGGTGGACCCTGTCACTGTGGATGTATGAGGGGGCATGGAGGAGATGGACCCTGTCACTGTGGAGGTAAGAGGGGGCACTGAGGAGGTGGACCGTGTCTCTGTGGAGGTAAGAGGTGTCATGGAGGAGGTGGACCTTGTCACTGTGCCGGTAAGTGGGGGCACGGAGTAGGTGGACCCTGTTATGGGGGGTCAGAGGGGGGCAGCGAGGAGGTGGACTCTGTCATAGTGGAGGTAAGAGGGGGCACGGAGGAGGCGGCCGAGGGTAGCGGGAAGCCGCTGAGCTGATACTTACTCAGGGGTCGGTTGCTCGGGGTCGTAGAAATCCCCCATGTTCGGAGGCGGCTGCGGCGGCAGCTGCTTCATTGGGAGCGGCTGGAGACGGCGACGCGAGCCTCCTCCCCGCGGTAGGGCGACGGGAGGGAGAGGAGGGTAGGAGGCCGCTGGTCCGACGGCGGCGGCGGCGGCGGCAGGGGCGGCCTGCGTCGCTTGCTAGCTAGCTCTCTCCCCCACACACTCATTTGGGGAGCGACGCTTACCCCGCCCTCCCCTCTGCAGCACAGGCCCGGCCCCTTAAAGAGACACGCACCCGCCGCTAATCCGCCGCCAGTCGGTGCGCTGGCAGCTGCCGGTTGTCCTCAGGCTGAAGCGGGAGTAGCGAGAGGAGCGGGAGGAGCGGGAGGAGCGGGAGGAGCGGGAGGAGCGGGAGGGGCTGTGCGCAGCCCGCGGACCCGGCCTGACTTCGCCAGCGACTTCCTGGAACAATAAGGCAATAGTACCAACATATGACCCAGAAAATTCACTTTTGGGTATTTACCCGAAGAAAAGAAAAATACCAATTTGAAAAGATAGGTACACCCCTATATCCATTGCAGCATTATTTACAATAGCCAAGAGATGGAAGCAACCTAAGTTTCCATCAACAGATGAATTAATAAAGATGTACACACACACACACACACACACACACACACACACAAACACACACACACTGGAATATTACTCAGCCATGAAAAAATGAAATCATGCCATTTGGGGCAAGATAGATGGATCTAGAGGCTATCATGCTAAGTGAAATAAGTCAGACAGAGAAAGACCAATACCATGATTATCTCACTTATATGTGGAATCTAAAACAAAACAAAACAAAACAAATGAACAAACAAAACAAAAACAGACTCACGGATTCAGAGAGCAAATAGGTGGTTGCCAGAGGGGAGGTGGGTGGGGGATTGGGTGAAATAGGTGAAGGAGATTCAGAGGTACAAACTTCCAGTTTAAAACAAATAAGTCAGGGGATATAAAATACAGCACAAGAAATATGGTCAATGTTATTGTAATAACTTTGCATGGGGACAGAGGGTTATTAAGACTTATAGTGATGACCATTTCATAATGTATTTAATTGTCGAATCACTACATCGTACATCTGAAACTAACATAATGTTGTACTTCAACTGTATTTCAATTGAAAATGATCAACAAAAATGACACTAAAGAATCATCTTATTTCAAAATTAAACTGATGAATTAGGACATCAAAAGAATCTCAGTCTAGATATGGCATAGAAATTGTCTTTAGATCCCTCTACGTCTTTCTCATTCCTTTTTTTAGTCAAAATATTTTATGGACTCTTTTGTAGGTGTACTGACTTGTCCTCATGGGCAAGTGCTCTCCATTGAAGACCCTCCTCCCCCCAGTTCTCCATACTGTCCCTGCTTATAACACTGTCATTTCTCACTATTAAAACTCTCCTATCTGTGTCCATTTCCTCACCTCTGCTCTCTGGTCAAAGACGATGGGTTACAAACAAATCAACCTGTTTTATTCAACTCTCCACTTCCATAATTTTGCTAATTTAAAATGTATGTGTCTAGAAAGAATCACACTTTCAAGAGGCTGAAGTCTTTAGCCAACTAGCATGTCTGTGTCAGTCTATTTTCATCTCTGGGCAGCCTACCTTTCTTTGCATGCCACCAATCCCAGAAGAAAGCAAAAAGGCTCTGATCCCAAAACAGAACGAGGCTAAGATTAAAGAATCAGAAAGTAGAAATAATTTTACAATAGCAAAGTAAATTGGCAAAAAAGAACAGGAAATCTCTAATAATCATTCTTTTATTCATGTTCCATTTCTGGCTTTATTTGTATATTAATATTGCAGATGCATTAGTGACATAACAACTTGAATACTGAGTAGTTTTGTGTATAGGTAATTTTTTAAAATTAACCCATTTTCTAACCTCTTGTAGATGTTGAGGATCTTGAACTTAAATAATAATAAATACATATGCTGTGGACCCAGGAAATGTTGTCCATGAAGAAGCAATGGGTCCTAGATTAGCACCTAGTGTAGACTGGTGAAGAACGAAGGCTCTATGTCAGTTCTGAAAAGAGAGCAGGGTCATCCATCATTAAGAGGTAGGTGATAGAGATTTTTAGGATAGAAGTAAAAGCCCCCCCCCCCAAAAAAAAGAACAAGGAGAGGATAGGTTAGCGTTAAACAAAACAAAACAAAACAACCACCCAGTGCATTCTAAAAAAATAAAAGCAAGCTAGGATGTGCACACCGAAATATGACAGGGGGCCACATGCTCAGAACTAAGAAGATACAGCATTTATGTCACGTTTTACCACTGGCAAAGTTCCCTTACATCATTTTCCTATTTTATATTCACAAAGGAGTGAGTAGACAATAATATGCTGAGTTAACAAAATAGGGTGTTCTGAAATGGTTTGAAGTCAAATGGCTTGGTTCAAGGTCACAGAATAAGTAACTGGCAGATCTAGGCATCACATCATGCTTATGACTCAGAGCTTTATATGCTCCTGATAATAATTATCATTATACTGGATAACCGTGTTGTACCTTATGTTTTACAAACATCTAAGGATACTATCTTTTCTTGAATCTGACCAATGCAGAGAATTCTAAGCTGAAGGAAGTTAATGCCAGCTGGATTGACAGGTTAAGAACCTCAGAGAAATTCCTATATGAAGCCAAAATGGTAGAGCTTGTATCTATGCAGAAAAAGAGTCCTCTTTATCTAAGATGTAAGCACCTGAAAAAAATAGCTGTGGGTTGTAGCACAGTACAAATATTTTGGGGGCCCAGGTGACTTTGGCCTAGAAGTGGCAGTTTGGGCCACAAGATGACATTCTTGATTATTTTGTCTTACTTGGTCAAAATCTTACAGTTATTCATTCAATTTCTGAACAGGTAGAGTCAATGAAGTTTGAAAATATACATACTGCTTTGGCAAACATCCCACCATCATATCTGCCTTCTAATTTTAGCCTTTCTAGGATTATCTGAGTTACAGAGAACTACTACTTTATCTAAGAGCATGCCCTTCCCTGGGCGGGCCACACCCAATAACTGATGGAGGTATAGTATAAAGGCCCAGCTATTTTGGCTCAACATGGGAGAACTCTGACAGCGACAGACCATTATGTTTCAGAGCTCTCTGTGGTGCTAACTTTGTCATCAAGACTTCATCATAGCAGTTCAACTTTTCCCTCTGCTCAATCCAGTTTCCTTCCCCTTCCTTCCAATCGATGCCATCAACGAAATGAGAAAAGAGAAAATAACGTCAGGTTTTAGTACTAGACTACTTGTTGTGCAAAGGCAGGGAGTACTTTATCCTTATATTAGAAGGAGCACAGACAGCACCCTGGTACCACGTGGCAGTCAAATTTGAAAACTGTCCGAGAGGAAAAGTGGGATGCATACTGGTAGAAGGGAACGCACTAGCTGGTGTGAATGGAACGGGCATTTGAAAAGTACATGGGTCACAGAAACCATAAGGACTGATTATTATATTTGACCTCCTCTCACCATAATGAACTAAATTAGTTTAGAACTGTACAAAGGCATTAGCTTAAAAATAATCATGCTTTCTCTGCTAAGCTAAGATACAAACCACAATGTCTCAAGCTCATGGTCAGGTCTAAACAAACCCCTGAGAATTCAAAAGGTTAGGATACATTATGCCTGAGTTATTGAAATGACAACTTACTTGTGCCTCAGGGAAGCTCTTTGCATTGAAGTGAGGTAAATAGTGAGATTTTATAGGCAAGCTTACATTTTTAAACTCCTTTGTCAGTTTTCCTTTTTCTTAGGGCTGACTTACCACAAAGTGACCATAACTTCACTTGTGTAAGCAGTGGGTTAAGAAATAAAAATTCAGTTTTAAAAGTTCATTGTTGTATACAACAATAGCAAAATATCCTCAACTCACTGGTCATACACAATTGGCTGTTTGGATTGCTATTCTGAGGAGGAGTATAAGGTATCAGAGGAAGAGAAAGGCATGACTGAAGAGAGATGTTTGCCCAAAGCACATGGGAAACACAAGCGAAATCATGCAAATAAAGAATCTTTCTTCATCATAGAACTCAGGATGAATAAATGAAAGTTGAGAGCTTCTAATAAGAAACAAGGGGAAGGAACTTCTCAATATTGACTAGACATGAATCATTGATAACGTCATCTCTGTTTTCTACAAATGGATTTAATTTCACAATATTTATCAACACAATCATTTCCTGAAGACCAGTAAAGATGTAAATATGTGTTCTCAACTACAAGCAGGTGGCAGGAGGACACAGATGATCCAGTCATGACTTTCCCATTATAAAGCAGTTGCTCAAAGGAATGTTTCTAAATGGAGGCAGGTGTCAATGAAATTCATTGAAGTCATGAAATGAAATATAGCGAACTCATGAGGCAATAGTAAAATTTTCAGAAACATAAATTACCATGATTTTTTTTTTTGAGTTTAGTGTGAATTTTTATAGCTCAAGATTTGAGGATAATGTATTTTAAGTTAGGTATTGCAAAATTCATTTAACTAAAATAAGAAATGTCATGCTATTTATCTTGCTTTAAATGTAATCTGCCAGCTTTGCCTATGTGATATAACAAAATCTTAATCTGGTCAAAAAATGTTTAATATCTAAAAAGGAAAGTGTAGCAGGGTAACAATTTTGCATCATTTTATTGACAGACTGAATATGCATAAAAAGGGGTTAACAAGAGGCTGTGGAGGTTGTATATACTAGGATGATCCAAACAAAAACTGCTCCTCGGGTACTTGAGCCAAGAGGTGAGAAGTAGTTACAGAAGATAAGAAGTTGGATTTGTTGCTCCTCTGCTTAAAACCAGCCGATGGCGTCTATTTTTTTTTTTTTTTTCACACACACACACTGTATTTTATTTTTACAAGGGATAAATAGACTGACACCAAATATTGTACATGGATGACCACAACAAAAGCAACAATGACTGCAATTACCAAACATGAAACACACTCATACTATGTCATAATATTGACATTCAGTAATCCTCCACTGTAACAGATCCTTTACTTTGCAGTGAAAATTGATTTGTATATTCTTTGCCTCTGAGTCCTTGTGGGATTTTTTTTTTTTTTAATTCAGACAGAAAGTCACAAAAATTATACTCATCCTCATCAGTTCACTCAGTCCCATGTAATTAATTTTTTTTTTCATCTTGATCTTTTGTTAGCACTTTTATGAGTTCATCAGTTTTTCATTAGAGTTCTGAAAATGCTTATTCATTCAGTTCAGCAGTACAGTCAGTTACCAGAAACCTGTACTTGTCAGTCTTTTCCATGAATTTCTTGAAGATGAAACCCTTTTATAGGAACATATTTGCAAAATCATCAGAGTACACCCAGAACTGTCTGTAAATGACAAAAGACTTAAAAATGACCATGGTTAAAGATCTGACGAAAGTTCATAATAATGCAGTTGACAAGAAAATTAGTTATTTCTGAGATATACATTTTAAAGTAATAACTAGGATTATTACTTATAACATTATACCAGAACATATAAGATTTTTAGAACTTTCATGTAATGTCTGAAACATTTATATTAACATATTTCCATACATATTTCCATACAAATACAAATATAAGATTTTTAGAAATTTCATGTAATGTCTGAAACATTTATATTAACATATTTCCATACATATTTCCATACAAATACAAATATAAGATTTTTAGAAATTTCATGTAATGTCTGAAACATTTATATTAACATATTTCCATACAAATAACCCAATGAAAGTTTAGTATTAGTTGTTTTGTTTGTTTTTTTATACTGCAGGTTCTTATTAGGCATCAATTTTATACACATCAGTGTATACATGTCAATCCCAATCGCCCAATTCAGCACACCACCATCCCCACCTCACCGCAGTTTTCCCCCCTTGGTGTCCATATGTCCATTCTCTACATCTGTGTCTCAACTGCTGCCCTGCAAACTGGCTCATCTGTACCCGATGGCGTCTATTAATTTATACGTCACTTGGTATTATAAATTCAAGGTCCTTGGAGATCTGGTTTCTGCCCACCTCTCCACTTCATTGCTTGCTATTGCCCCCAATGCATCCCATGCTCCAGACGTAGAACACTGTGTTCTTTCTTCTGTGTCTCTCCTTATTTATCATATAGTGTGCCTTCCATCGGGAACGCCTCTCTTCTCTGTAGATTCATCCCTACTCATGCTTCAAAAGTCCCCACTAATATTTCACCCCTTTTGAAAGTTTTTCCTGATTGTTCAACTGTCCCTCTACTGTGCTTCTGGCTGTTTTAGATATGTCCCTCTTGAGTTCTTAATCAAATCCAATTCTCATTGATTATTTACTTCTCTGATCACTTCATTAGACTACAGGCCTTAGCAAGTAGTAGTTATGCATTCATTCACTCTCATTCAACAAACATTTCAAAGTGACCACTGCATGCAATCTGTGAGGTACCAGAGGCCCATGTGTGCTCAAGCTGCAGACTGTATCCTTAAAAAACTTAGGCTAGTGGGAAAGAGCAAGTAACCCAGGAGGCATTATCTTCTCCAAGTGGAGGATGAGGGACTGGAGCATAAGCAAGTGACATAACATTTCCAAGGTCACAAGGCAGTAAATGGGCAGCCAGGAATTAAAGGCTGCCAAACCCACAGCCAGTATTTCTAATCCTTATAATCTACTGCTTTACCAGAAAAAAAATCTGAGAATAGACACAAGGCCTAGCCTATCTCTTACACAATCATGACATGTTCATGCTTGTGCCACAGAGTATAAATCATTAAAAAAAAAATCAAAATGCAAAGAAGCAGTGCAAGCAATGACATAGATTGCATGTCATAATAGAATAAAACAGTGCTTTTTTTCTATTGAAGATAATTCCCATGCAGAAACAGATAATGGAATTAATGAAGCCCACAGTTCAAGGTGCTTCACATTTATATATATCCCCATGATCAAGCATATGTTTCTGTAAATTTACAAAAGTCATAATGCATTAGGATTGTTGTCTCTGCCTACTCTGACCTCCCTCTGTCACACCTCACCTCTTATCTGGATTGGCCCCACTTTTGTGACTTGATAGGGGAAGCTGAGTGAGAATGTACTTATTTTGGGTTTAGTGAGATATGATTGCGGGCTTAGCACCTATACCTATGTAGAATTAAGTTATTTCTGGCAGTCCCGGTGTACAGATGGCTTTTAGGAGTATTCCTACCATCTGCTGTGTGAACTCACCCACTGATATGGCACAAAGGTACAAGGTCAGTAATTGTGCTTGCGAAATGGGATGTGTGCTATGTTGCTTCACTCCAGAAACTTGTGACTGGGGGGAAACAACATTTGGGATGTACCAAACCCGAAACGTCTGAGAAATTATACTAACTGTTATAGATCAAATGAGAAACTGGAGACAGGTATTTCCAAATTTGGCATTAATCCTAAAAATGTACACAGCATTATCAAAAATTATCATGTAGCTGAAAATAACTTTTTTTAATGAAAATAAGCTACTTCAACCAAGCATGAGAGAGAAAATAAACCATTTAAAACAATTCTTGCTATAAAAATAGTTATAAAATCAATGTCATATGAAGAGGCTATCAAAGAGTATGAATCTGAAAATTACAGAGAAAAAACATGGTAGAGGGTGTCAGGGCAGTTAATTACTAAAAATAACATGTCTTTTTTTTTTTTTTTTTTGCAGTTTGTGCTTTTGTGCAACTTGTCATCATTGAAAAAAAGTGTAATTGTAGTAATTGACTTTTCTCAACTCTAAATAAATGCTCTCCTTCCTACCAACTATTGTATACAAAATTTTGCATTATTATTTCTTGAAAGAGTCCCTACTAATTATATAAGCTTCAGGCTTCACAAATCCTGGATCATTCCTTATTCTCCAGCCAGAAGTAATTTCTCATTTGAATTTTCTGTGAGACTTTCATGGTCTCTATCTTCTTCTGCCACTTACTTGTTCTTGAATAAAGCTGAATTATTCTAGTTCAGTGCCTATGACATGCAAAATGTTATACAGAATTAAGAAGGCTTTCTAAGTTGAGAATCTTTGCTTAATATGACCTCAGTAGTGAGGGTTTATTAAATGGATATTTAAAAATTTCACTATAAAGAGAACATGCCTTTTTAAAATTTACAGTAAAAACACAACCCCCAAAACAGCAGCAGTACGTGGCTTTAAGCTATAAGCAAGAGAATATGGATTTTCGTACTCCTGGTTTCCTCACGGACTCTGGGTAACTGGTTGGGTGTCTTAGGTGAGGTGCTATCTTTTGTGTCTTTTACTTTCCTCAGCCACACAAATTGGTATAATATTTAACATTATCATGTCTCGAAGACAGGGTTCAAGAAAAAACTAAGATCCCAAGGAAAAGAGCTTTGTTTATTTTACCATAATAAAAACAAGATATGATTTCTTTTTACACTGCTGGTTATTAAAGATTTCTACTCAAATAAAACAAACACCAAGTACAAAATGATTAAGCAGGCTCAGATAACACAGAAACTTTAATATAACTCTTTGAAGTTCTGCCTAAGTTTCTAACTCATATTTACTTTCAAGTTCTCCATCTCACCATATCTCTTTCCCATGGGTTTAAACATCTCCCGGAAAAGAATGTTTTAAATGTTTTGTGTTGCAGTTCTCAACTGGAGGCAGTTCTTCCCCCCATGGGACTTCTGACTATGACTAGAGACGTTTTTGTTTGTCACGACTGGTTGGCGGGGTGGGTTCTGCTAGCATCCAGAGTTGTTGAGACAAGGGATGCTGCTAAATATCTTGCAAGGAGCAAGACAGCCACTGGGAACAAAGAATTTTATGGCAAAAAATGTCAGTAGTACCAAGATTGAGAAACGCTGATATGAGATGGCAAGCACACAAGAGTTGAGACTTAACATGACAACTTAGAATCCAGCTTTCAAATGATGACTGAAACCATCAATTTTCAAGACACCAGCTCTCCCCCGCTTCATTTCAGTTTCATTTTCACATAAAAAATATGTGTGTGTCACGTTCTGGGGCTATGGATTTACATATCTTTTTTTCGTTTTGGAAAAAAAACCCCAAAACAATCTTCTTTAATAGTCCGGAGCTCTGCTATTTCTCTCAAGAAAAATATAAGCCTTTGCACATTTATTTACCTTGTATAAATATTCTGATTGTTAATATTGTCCTTAGGGGGAGTTCATATCAGTACAGCTGTTTGGCACATGCAGATTTGCAACGAGCTGAACACTGATATGAAGCAGCTGATCAGGGCATAAAGGGTCAGGGAGTGTGACTGAACAGAGATAGTATCTAGAGAAGAAGTGAGGAAACAGAGAAGAGAGCTGGGAGGATGAGTGTAACAAATTAAATTAAAACGTTGTTGCTCAAGCAAAAGTGGAAACTAGCATGAGAAAATACGGAAGAGAAAAATTCAAGAGACTACACTTACAACAGAGAGCAGAGAAAATACAGTCCGTCCAGGATTCTAGATGGCTCCAGGAAAAGGCCATCCTATTGCTAATACCACTAGATACAGCTACAAGTCTCTCCTCTGGTCATCATTCTCTCCAGGGTTGAACTGACTGCAACAGGCAGCCATGGTCCGATGTGTCTGGCATAAAGTGAAACCAGGACCACTGTCTCTCAAGAAAAAAATGCTTAATTTCTGCTAATGTGCACTATAAACAATGTTACCTCACCTACAGAAAATAAATAAATAATTAAATTTCAGAAACAGTAAAGTTGTTCAAGAGGGAGTTCCTTATAGCATAGGATAGCTGAAGCATATAGCCGCGGGTGTTCCTGAATTCTCCTGCCTGCAGTTCAATGTCCTTAGTTACTACACTGGTCACAATGCAAATGACATCCTCCACTTAACATTTTGGTCCATGCATGAACACAGACACCAGCCCCCACCCCCCAACTCCAGTCATTCAGAGAGGAACACACACATACATAGATACACACGCACATACCAAATATCCTTAATGACTAAGGATTTTTTCTTAAGTTAAAATGTTAAAAAAAAGCCCACAAATATCTAGAGATAATTTGAGTTTAAATTTACATTTATATCTCAACTACTTTTCACATATACACACTACTATATTTAAAACAGATAACAAACAAGGACCTACTGTATAGCACAGGGAACCCTGCTCAATATTCTGTAATAACCTAAATGCAAAAAGAATTTGAGAAAGAATAGATACATGTATATGTACAACTGAATCACTTTGCCGTACAACCTGAAACTAACACAACATTGTTAATCAACCATATTCCAATATAAAATAAAAATTTTTTAAAAATCAAATATTTTTACAGCATGTACTACGTCCCAGGTTTTGCTCCAGGTCAAGTATTAATTTGACCTCGCACCATCTCCATGAATATGGACTAATATCATCCTCATACAGATGGAGAAACCAAGACACAAGAGGTTATGCAAAACACATCCAAGGTCAACTAGCTGGTAAAAGACAGACTTAGGATTCTGATCAGGATGTCTGAATCCAGAGTCTATGATCTCTCACTATGACTCCCCAATCTTTACTTTGTGATCCACCGAACTCCCATCTGAAAGTACATGACATGGCAGAGGCCATCATTAGCTCAGTCTGTTGGCAAGGCATATAGACATTCAGACTCCTTGAAATTCAGGCCAAGAGAGAAACAGAGACAGAGACAGGGACAGAGACAGAGAAAGGTATTTTAAATCCCCTCTCCTACATCCAGGCACTGAATCAAAGTTTTCATTACCTGTCTGTAACCTAGACACAGACACTGTACCTTTCACAAAAATTAACTCAAACTAGATTATAAAACTAAATGTAAAATATAAAACTATAAACTTTCTAGTAGGTAATATAGGAGAATGCTACGACACCAAAAGTGCCACCTGTGGAAGAAAAAAATAACTTGCACTTTGTTAAAATTAAAACTCTTGCTTTGAGAAAGACATTTAATTGAAAGGAAAGATAATCCACAGATCTGGAGAAAATATTTGTAAAATAAATATCTGATAAAGGACTTGTATACAAAATATAGAAATAACTCTTAAAAACTCTACAGTGAAAAAACTAACACAATTAAAAACTGGGCAGAAGATATGACTAGACACCTCATCAAAGAAGATGTCTGGGTGGCAAATAAACATGAAAGATGCTCAAGATCTTGTTATCAGAGAGTTGTAAATTAAAACAAAAATTAAATATCACTACACACCTTTTAAAAGTTTAAAAAGCCGGGGGGGTGGGCAACACAAATTGCTGACCAGGATGCAGAAAAACAGGAACTCTCATTCATTGCTGATGGGAATGCAGAATGGTACAGCCAATTTGGAAGACCGTTTGGCTATTTATTTCAAAGCTAAACATAATTTTACCATACACTCCAGCAATCATGCTCTTAGGTACTTACTAAACTGACCGAAAATATGGCCACATAAAACTTGCACATGAAAGTTATAGTAACTTTATTCATAATCACCCAAACTGGAAGCATTCAAGATATCCTTCAATAAGTGAATGGCTAAAAAGACTGTGGCACATACAATACATACAATAGAACGTTATTCAGCCATAAAATGATATAAGCTAATCAGGCCACAAAACGACAGATGAACCTTAAATACACACTGTTGAAATGAAAGAAGCCAATCTGAAAAGGCTGCATATGGTGTGATTTCAAATTACTTAATGTTCTTTAAATGGAAAAAATCTATCAAGATAGTAAAAACAAAGATTGGTGGTTGCCAAGTGTTGGGGTAAGGGAAAGTTAATGGGTGGAACACAGTGATATTTAAGACGGTTAAAGTTTTACCTATGATACTGTGATGTGGGATACATGACACTACGCATTTGTTTAAACCCTCAGAACTTTGTGACGCAAAGAGCAA
The DNA here is from genome assembly GCF_028021215.1 of Eschrichtius robustus. Lineage (NCBI taxonomy): Eukaryota > Metazoa > Chordata > Mammalia > Artiodactyla > Eschrichtiidae > Eschrichtius > Eschrichtius robustus. Next base: position 129,429 of record NW_027175430.1, read on the forward strand.
ACCCTAATACATGCAAATTTAAAAAAAATTCTTCTAAGCAGTCAGGGTATTTCAGGAAAGAAGGCAGAATGTGACCAAGGTATCTACGTGTATTGCAACATATGAAACATCCTAACTGAAGGGAGTGGAGGAAAACATTGCTGTCCTAAAGTTTGAAAATGAATGAAATCTATAAGACTAAAAGCAAGAGACTAAACGTAGGTACAGTACTCTAGTTGATAAAGTTCTTTCTGATGGAGGTATAGGTTAACAATTCTGGTAACACTATACATGTATACCGGTATTGAAAAATAAATCAATAAATGGATGGTGGATGGTGGGAGCCAAGTTTCTCATTGTTGAGAGCTAAGTGTTACCGATAAACAAGGGAGGAAGTTATGATGACTCATGTGGTAATGGATCAGAGTCAGATATATAAGTATGAAGTCATGTTTAGCTTAACATAGATAGATACAGTTACACAGTGAAATATTTATAGAAAGATGCATACATACAGGTTATTATGTACACATATATTTCATTGTTCTTTCAGCTGAGAGAGCCTAACAGCAATCATATGAGAATACTAATGAGCATACTTAATGCTCAGATGTTGGTTTCTAATACTATTCTTCAATAAAAGGAACAAGAGTCTTCAGAAAAATGTCTCACTGAAGGACTGGGGAAGGAAATATACAAGAAGAGTCTGGAATATCTTGTCCAAAAGTATGGAATGTTTCATAAGGGAAAAAAAATCTCACAATGGTAGTGGTACATCAAATTGACACAGGAGACAACTGAAACAGCTCCAAATGGCCAAAGTTGGAACAATTTTAGCAAAAAAATAACTAAAGCAGTATTGTATTGAAACCCAAAATACAAAATAATGCATGTGTCCATACTGATAAAAATAAATGAATATCTAAACAAATGAGGGAAAATGAATAAATCTCCCATGCAGAAGAACTCCAAATAATTTATCTAAATACTATTCCTTCAAGGAGGCTGAACATAACTCCCTACTCCATAAGTGCAGGCTGTACTTAGTGAGTTCCTTCTAAAGACTACAGTAGGGTGAAGAGAAAAAAAAAAAAAAAGAAAACATTCTAATGGAGAACCAGACAAACACTACTTCATCCATGTGATGAAGGTTAATGTCAACAGTGATAAGTAATGTTGATAGTATAACCTTGACATGATGTGATGAAAACTGAATTTACCTCTGTGGTCTTCCTCCCCCAAACCCATAATCCCAGTCTAAACATAAGTGTAAGACAAATACATATTGAGGGACTGTCTACAAAATAGATGACCAGTTCTCAAAACTGTTAAGATCATCAAAAACAAGGAAAGTTTGTAAAATTGTCACAGTGAAGAGGAGCCTTAAGGAAACTTGACAAATACAAGTATTGTGGTATACTGGATGAGACTCTGAAACAACAAAAGGACTATAGGTAAAAACTAAGAGAATCTCAATGAAGTACGGAATTTAGTTAATAATGTATCAATATTGGTTTATTAATTGTACAAATGCACCAAATTGATGCAAGATGTTAGTAACAGGGAAAACCAGGTGTGGTGTACATGGGAATTCCTTGTACTATTCCCTGGACTTTTCTACAAATCGAAATCTTTTCTGAAAAGTTTATTTTAAAATATTATGTTAGAGGAGAAGGAAAAGAAATTGAGTAAACGATGGAATATGAAGACGAATCAAACTATCCCTGAGATTGTGGCTCTGGATGTAGCTGCACATGTCCAGATACTCCTAGTTAACAGTGATGGAATCTATTTTGTGGCTACTGTTATGATGTGGAATATTTTTGCCAGAATCCATGCCTAACACTTAAATCTATAGTTCTCCATTGGAAAGAAGATAATGAAGCACGACAGTTGTAAACTCATGGAAAACTAGAAGGTGCCAGCCTATCTCACAAGCACCACCACTGCCCACCCTTAATCTCCACAACAGAAAAAAAAATCAATGTTGTTACTTATTTACATAAATACACAAACATATTTTTATGGTTTAGACAAAGATGATATTTGTAACTTTTAAAAAATTTTTCCAATTTAGGAGAGTGGCATAATATATTGTATTGAAATTTTTATTTCAAGGGACAAACATTTGTTTGGAAATCAGTATGCTGGTATTACATGAAAGGCCATGTACATGAAAAGTACCTTTGAAAACTCTCCCCTATTACCAAACGATTTGTAAAATTAAAACTAATTTTCATTTTTATTCTAATGTTCAGAACAAATACCTAAAATTATTTTGCTTTTAAAAGCCATGTATAGAGAAACCAAATTATATTCTGGATTCAGAAATCTAATTAAACTTGCAGTCGTCCAAATAGAAATCAAATCAAGACATATTTCAATGTAATGCACTTTGAAGAGAGAGATAGATGCAAATTTAAATGAATAAAGACTACTTCTTTGAAATAGACCTTTTAAAACATGTCAGATATACAAACATTTTAAAATCACCTTTATTAATTTGCACATCAAAGTATATCATTTAAAATATTTATCGTTATTTTATAAAAAAAGCAGAAAATTTGAACTTTTCCCAAGTTTACCTTGAGGTTAGCTTTATCATTATAAGGGAAGAGTATTCTATTTTTTTTTTTTTTGGCCGTGCTGTGCAGCATGAGGAATCTTAGTTCCCAGACCAGGGATGGAACCCGTGCCCCCTGCATTGGGAGTGTGGAGTCTTAACCACTGGACTGCCAGGGAAGTCCCGGAAGAGTATTCTTTTTTCTTTTAAGATGTACAGAACAATTTTTATTAAATTTTACATGCAATTTTTTCTTTTTTCTTTGAATTTTTGAATTTTATTTTATTTATTTTTTTATACAGCAGGTTCTTATTAGTTGTCCATTTTATACATATTAGTGTATACATGTCAATCCCAATCTCTCAATTCATCCCACCACCAACCCCCCCCCCCCCGTCGCGCCACTTTCCCCCCTTGGTGTCCATACATTTGTTCTCTACATCTGTGTCTATTTCTGCCCTGCAAACCAGTTCATCTGTACCATTTTTCTAGCTTCCACATATATGCGTTAATATATGACATTTGTTTTTCCCAGAAGAGTATTCTTAAGACTATTTTCCACACAGTGGCAAACTGATATTTCCAGACTGATATTATCCTTAGTGTTTGTAAACTCAGAATTAGAGATTCTTTCCTTATAGTTCCTGCAAAATCCTAAACAATGTTCTCCCATTTTGGCCACACCCTCATGTGAGAAAGGACAATTACCATCAAGTGAATGATGTGTTCTAACTGAACAGACCTAAAAGAGATTCATCAGGATGGTACTAGAAAGTTACCTTGTCAAAATCAGTAATCTATCATTTGAGTTACTGCAAGAATTTATTTCTTGTTCTATAGGAAAACTTCTTATTGCACGGAAAGAGTCTTGATTAGGTCTAGACAGGACAGACATTTGTCCTACTTTTTCCCACTGCCTTATTTGCCCTTCCTCCACTTTTTCCACTTTTATAAACTTTAACTTTTCTCTAAAATCCAACTGTTTTCAGTTTCCTCCCCAAATTTCTTCAAACTACAGAAACAAAAGTGAACTTTTCCTCTGGATTATGAATGCATGTTTTTTGTGGTACTTTAAATATAGACGCTCAGAAGATACTTTGAATAAAGGGACACATTACTGAGGAAAGAAGAAACTGTTGCTTTCATCAGATGTTGAATAAAAGTGCAAAAGTTGCTCATGTGACCATATCTGTGAAAAGAACGCTCCTGAGAAATATCTAATTGCAGTCATTGAAAATTTGGGTAAATATTCATAAGCTTAAAAACTTGATAACATAAGAGAAGAAGGTAGCATTGTATATTTCATATACCAACCATTAAATTAATGCTGATTAATATAAAGGTGCTTGCTATGTATTTCTGATATTCTCAGAAGTTTTGGAAAATGGTTGGATGGATGTGGATGTGAATCTGGAAAGAATCACATCAAACATTGGCTTGGGGAAATTTATGTAGCTACATATATTTGAAGGCTTCAATTTGAATTAAGATGGAACTTTTTTTCTAGTGTATATGATATCACAGGAGTAGTATGTATGTGTGTGTATGCATACACATGTGTTTGGACAAGCACACACATATGAAAGATGCATAAAAAGACATAGAAAATAAATGAAGAAGTGGTAACATTCATGTAACTGCTGTTTCAATTCCCACCAGTAATTTTGAGCCAGAATATAACCTAATACTCAAGTTCTTAGCTACTGCTACTCCCAAAATACACTAGATGTGTAAATTTGTATTCTTTATTCCTGAGTTTTATGCTCAAGGAAGCAGCCTTTAGTTCAGTTAAAAAAAAAAAAAGTCTCATCCAAGACTTACAAACTTCTAAGTACCTATTATTTAGCAGAGATTCTTTTTTTTTTTTTTCAAGAGAGACATTGTCAAGGAGGAGTGATGGGAGACTAGGAGTGCATGTTACCAGCATGTTTGACCACAGGGAGAAAAAGATTTATATTTAACAGAAATGAGGAATATACAAAACCAACATCAATCAATTCACTCTTTGTAGTTCGGAGGAAGGTATTATTTATTGGTTGAGGCAATAGATTATTAATTCATTTGTTAAATGTATCTATTTATTAGCTGTCATCACATTCACATAGGATAAGTTAGTATTATTCTCACTAAAATAATACTAGGACTGCATCAACCCATATCAATTTAGGGAGTAAGTGGGGAGTTGCTGGACAAATAGGGTCATCAATTCTCCATTGCAAAGTAATGAGTAGAAAATAAATCTACTTCCCCTAAAAAATCACTGCTATTACTCAGGGCAATTCATTAACTATGATATACAGTCTTAAAGAGATTATATTATAATCTTAAATTCTGTATGATTTTTCATACATTAGGCCTTAGAAAAGAGGGCCCAAGTTGTAATTAAGAGGTAATAATCTAACTTTCCAAAATTCAGTGCAGTCTCTTTAGGGAAGGCAGAATTGATTTTTCTTCATTTCAACAGTCGACACACCTGTTCCTTTTAGTCTTCGTTTCCAGATAATTTCTGATTTCAAGGCGAGTGGGGCCATATTTCTGCTTTCTCTGCCCTAACAGAGAAAGTTATTCATGGTAATGTTGTCAGTGAATTAAGATCCTGTTAGAATAGTGTGTTACTATCATAGAGGGTTCAATGGTTGGGAGGTATGAGAGCAACAGTTTCATTTAAATAATATTTTAATCCCAGGGGATTGATGCTCTTTCTTGATAAATGTGGAAATGTCTTAAAATCACTAATGAGAAAGATCAGTTGGGTTTTAGGTGCCCCTGGCTAGTCCAGTTCATAAATGCTTTTTACCACAGACACATAAAAGATATTTTTAGCCCATTTCACTCATCCCAAGACTCACTGCAAACTTGATTTCTTTATATCATGGACAGTTTTACTTGAACTTTAACGTCAACTCTTGACCTTGTCAAGAATATAACAATTGCTCTGTAAAAAGTGGAAAGAATCCATTAATGCCATTGAAATTGAATTTTCTCTCCAGTTGTGATAAAGCAATACCAAAGGTCTTTATACAAACTAAGGTGCATCTGGTGTTGAATGTCACTAAATTACTACCATTACTATTAATACTATTATCAGAACTACTACTACACCACATTATTATGCATTTCTATATAAACTGTTTTTTACAGTTTACCCAGAACTTTCATATCAGTTAGCTCACTTAGTGATAATATCAGCCTTGTGGGATCAAAGCTATTCCCATTATACAATTAAGGCTATCCTGGCTCCAACAGTTACTTCTCTTGTTTGCAGTTACAAAGTTACCAAGTAATAGATCCAGTCCTGGAACCTAGTTCTTCCAATTCCAATTTCAGCATCTTTTCTGCTATAACATGGATTTCCTCCTAACCTACTCTCTTATAAGACTCTGATCTCTGAGGAGAATTCCAAGGATGAGGATGAATACCAAGCTAGAGTCACACCAAGTACATCCACCCCCACCACCTCCACCCACTTCCTCTCCTCCACAAGGGCAACAACAGCCCAAGTTGTTCCTCAGTAGTTGGAAGAAACAAGGAAATTAGAGAAGGAGATCCTTTGAAGCAAAGGGTTAGTATACAAATTAAAGGTCCCACATATCCTTTAGATGCTATAAAATGAAACAAATTTAATGGATCAGAAAACGCAATATATATGACAAAAGTAAAATCACCTCCATGCCTTTTTATCCTGGCTGTTGCGTCTCATGATGGCTCTACCGAAGGCTGCTGCTTCATTCAGATCCAAGACAAGGACATGCTAACTGCTTTGATTTTTTAAAATATACTTATGTATTGAAAACAATAAATATTTGTGGAAAACTAAAAATATTAATCAAAATAGCATTTAAAAAAGATGCTTTGGATACCTTAGGACTTTTTTTTTCCTTCAGTGAAGGCTAACTACATTTTCATAATATACGGGAATATTTTTAGTTTTGACATTTATTTTCATATTTTATAAATCATTCAATTCCCTGCAGTCAAATGATCTGCAGAGCTGTGGCTCTCTGTGGGGAGCCTCCATGCTCAATGTTTAGCAAATAAAGCATAAAAAGCTTGGCATTATATCTTTTAATCATGCATACCATTTGCATGGATTTTGACATCATTAGCTCATAGAGATTTCAGTGTTGGCTTATAATGGATTATATTAATAAAAGTAAAATGCTCAGAGGCCACCTTTACTAGTTCTACCTTTTAGTGACCTTGTTGTAACCTAGTATTGGTATTAAGAGCGAATTAACCGTTTTTGTATCCCCCTGGCTCTACCACAAAGTAGGTGATCATGGGCAACCTCTTTAACATCTCTGTGCCTCAGCTGTTTCTTCTCCATAATTATAGTAACTTCTTCAATGACCCATTATGAGGATTAAATAAATTAAATTATACAAAGTATGTAAAACAATGCCTGGCACCAAGTACTTAATGAATTTATTTTTATTAATGTCATTCTTATTATTATCATTAAAGATGAAGACACTTGGGAAGAGTGGAGAAGTTGAAGGTACTTGTTCACAAAAGGTGGTTGGCAGAGAGAGGCATGTGAATTTAAACCCACATCAACGCCTAATGAAGCAATTAGGCAGTAGGTACAAAAGAGAGGTATTGCTGAGGTTTTTCTTTCAAACTTCTAAAGGTTATAGAAAAAAACCCCTTGGAATATTAACTCTGCATTTAAGAATCGGATTTATTACAAGGCATTTATACTTTAAAACATAAGCTTTATTTTTTTTAAACCCTTAATCCTTATACAATGATTTCTCTAGGTACTACATTCCCTATTAATTTGACTTTATTTTGCAAATCAACTATAATTAACTGAAACAGTTAAATTAGTTATTAAATTAGCAAAGCAAAAGTACAGAGTCACACTAAAATGCTTCTTTCCTGTATGTTCATTCATCTGCTCAACCCTAACTTAATGTTTTAATGCACATTATGTCCCAGTGTGTCAAAATCTCTGTACAACTAACCCCTAAATGAGGATAAATAACTCACTAACCTTGAGCTAGAGCTAGATAGTTTTGATTGAGAATATTCTGATTAATTTGTCCTTGTACACATTTTTCTCTTCAGTCTCTGAAACAGCTTTGTATCAAGAACATAAAATTATTTTCATTTGTCAAATAATAATTATGCCGGTGTCCTCTACATACCACCTTGTCTTTTCCTTGGGGAGATACTACCCAGGAAGGAAACCGTGTTGATGATATTTTTAGAGAAGTAGTGAAAATGGAGATACAGGTAATAAGTTTACTTAGAAATGCAGATCAAGTTTATTAACAAATACCAGATTTCTGACTTTTTTAAGAAGAATTCTAACTATGTAGTACTTCTAACAATATGCATTTGGAGATGGATGGGTTGAATCATGTATCATGTGAAGAAATCAGGGAGAGGTGACATTTTGACCTCAAGCTGGATTTTTCACACATACGCAAGATTAAAGTAATATAAATTGGAAGCACAATTAAAAGAGTATTACATCCATATAAACCTAAAGTTCCAAATTATTAATTAAACCAAATTTTCAAATGTATAATCCAATTATGTTTGATAATATCTTTTCAATCAGAAATAGTTTGTTTCTATCATATATTCAATAGAAAACTAAACCATAAAAGTTGAATTGTAATTGGGAAACTACAACAGTATATTGTTATTGGCTATCAGTATTTCTTGCTATCTTTGCCCTTCTCATATATGCGTATACCTCCATTTTTCTTAAAAGGTTTTTGGATTTTCCTTTAACATGTGAAGGAATAAAAATAACTAGAAGAGGACATATATGAAACTTAAGCTTTAGCTTGGGTGTTAGACAATGGCTTTTAGGCATGAATTGGTAGCTTTGATTCAACTGCCATTTTACTTGGAAATATGAATATACAATTTAATGTCTACAGGAATGACTGTGTCCTATGCTTAAAGACTGATATATTCAAAACAACTTGGTAGTCAAGTCACCTAAACGCAGATTTTCTGAGGAATCTTCTAGAACATAGAGCCTTTCCTTGAGAAAATATCCATTGTTCAGATAATGACCTTTTAGTCTCACAACAGTGTCTATTCTGTCAGCAGCCTCCTTGCTCAAACATTTCAGAACTGGGTAGCGTCATGTTTGGGCTTTAGAGCTAGACGCACCAGATGTACAGCTGAGTTTTGCCACTTCGAGAGATAATGAGCTCCACATCCATTTCCACATCTGTAAAATGAAGATAATAACTGCCTCTTAGATCCAATATGAGTATTAAATGAGCTGTAGAATGTCTAATAGGATGCAAAACGAGATTTTTCCTGGTTTTCGTTTTTGGTTTTTTCCAGTTTAGAAAGACGCAACAAAGCTGAAGACACTAGGTAAAATTTACCCCCACGTTCGAAAGAAAGATGCTAGGCACATTTATAGGTTATAAAGCACATGTCTGCTTCCCTTAGCACATCGTTCAGCTCTAGTCTAAATATAAGATAGTGCAGAAGATTAACAGGGAAGAAAGAGTGAAGACTTGTGTACAGAGGAAAAGTGTTAGCCTGCTGTATACTCTGTGTACCTCCCCAGTGTGCTTCACCTCTATCTCAAACCAAGTGTGGCAGATTCAAGAAAACTAGTCCAGAGAGTGAGTGTGACTGCAGGGAAAGACCTGCTTTTCACCCACACACAAGCTCCGATAATGAAAGGTTCTTAGAGCTTCAAGAGACTAGAGTGGTAAGTGATAAATGTCTTTTCAGGAAAAACTGACCTGTGTTCTCTGGGGGTCCCATGGCACAGAAATTGAGTACTTAGCTACTTGCCCTTCTGGAATGTGTTGGGTGTAATATCACTGTGTTATCCTGTGGTCTAGGCAAATGCTTGGAAGAAACAGAGCCCCAGACACATTGAAAGGGACCTGCCTAATAAGAATGCCTGCCAAGATGAGGAAACTTTCCTAACAAAAGGCCTGTGTGAGGTGCACGTTCTGTGTATGGGAACTGAAGAAACACTATAAAGTGTGAGCAGGGGGCTGCAACCAGTTTCCCAGGGAGGGTGGAGTAGAAACAGCAGAGGAGGTATGGATGTTGGGATCAGAGAGAATCTCCAGAAAATCCACAGAAAGTGTTTCACATGGAAAGAGAGAGAGAGAGAGAGAGAGAGAGAGAGGAGATTGCATTTGGGCAATCAAAGGTCAGATTACAACAGTACTAGTCAGTACTAACACCTCCTCCCACCATCTACCAGCTCTGGAAGAGCCCCTGTGTCATAAAAACTGGAAGAGTGGAAAAGCGACGTGAATAAGCAGTGAATATAAGGCCACCGCCCCTACCCCCTCTTCCCCACTGCTGTTGTTCTGCTGTTCTCAGTCCAGAGCAGGTGTCTTAGTACATCTGGGCTACTTTAACAAAAACACCATAAACTGAACGGTTTATAAACAACACATTTCTCACAGTTCTGGAGGCTGAGAAGTCTAAGATCATGGCGCCAGCAGATTTGTGTCTGGTGAGGACCAACTTCCTAAATGGCCATCTTTTCACTATGTTCCCACATGGAGGAAAGAAACAGGGAGCTCTCTGGGGTCTCTTTTATAAGGGCACTTATTTCATTCATGGGGGCTCCATCCTCAGGACCTAATCCCTCCTAAAAGCTCCAGCTTCTAATATCATCACATTGGGGGTTAGGACTTCAATATGAATTTTAGGGGAAACAAACACTGAATCTATAGTAGAAGGTAAGGTGAGTATAACTTTGAACTGCATGGAAGGTTGAAGTTTGTAAATCATATTATTTTCTGGACTTTTTAATTTCTGAAAACTTGATTCTTGTAAACCTGAATGTGATTGGCAAAAGCAGCAGAATTGTCCTGTGTTAGTGTTCAAGAACAGAGAGGGCAGACTTGACTAATGTATAGAAATATTAGCATAGTAAGCAGAAAAAATGCATATACATTCTGAAAGGATATTCTACACTTTAAAATTTACTTTAATATGCCTTTGCAAAGAGGATGTGATAAGTTTGTGCATGCATCTGAGTGGGGGTGTGTGTGCACGTGTGTGTGAGATGTGTGTGCAGGTGTCTTTTTGTTCTACTACTCTACATGCTAGGAGGCTGGGTGTTGTGGAGTTGATCCACACTCCAGAATCAGTTACTACCAGTTCTTCGCTATTATTATCTGCAGTCAACATCAATGGTTTATCAATTAAAACAGTGAATGTTATATACGATTTTTTTATTGGTGAAAAGGGTGATGCTTAAAACATAGTTTATGTAGAAACAGTACAGAGGCATTTTTGCCTTTACATAATAGGGTATACAAATCTGGGAAACCATACCCCAGATTTCTTAAGAATGGTTCCCTAGATTTAAATTCTAAACAGTCTTGTTTCACAGCTGTTAATTCAAAAGGTACTTAAGTGCCTGACTCCAATTAGGTGAACCCTACTCTTAGAACATTGTTGTGTTGCATCAGATAAATCTTTCACCCAAGGCACGACTGGAGCACCTAAAAGGACTGGCCGTAGGACTTCATGAACTTACAGAACTGGAATGACTCTTTTACACTAGTCTGTTAATGAGTGTTTGTATGTAGCAGTATATGTTGATTTCATTATACACTGGTAACAAGGAAGAGACATTATCCCTACCCACCTCTAACTATTCAGAAGCTACTTTAATTATTAATAAACCTAAGAGTTGTGTGTGGTTACACTAAAACATTTTTCACTGAGATAATTGGCCTTCATTTGGAGACCAAAGAAAATAGCTTTTCTTTTGGAACTATCAGTAGCATAACTTGGACTGCGTCACTAACCTCCTTTAACACCCTTGGTGGCTTGTCTTCACTAAAAGAATACAAGCTAAACTGCTTGTTTTGACATTCAAATCCCATCACAAACTGGCCCAACTTAACCTTCTTGTCTTTCAATCTCTGTCTCACACAACCCCCAGTCCAGCTACATTACAACCCATTTAACAACTATCTGTTAAACTGCTGCCAAGGAAACATATGTTTTGCCAAGTAAATCAGAAATGGTCCCTGCCTTGAAGAACAAAGTATGTTGAAGGAAGTAGCCTAAGAGACTCATAAAAAACTATTCTACCAAATATATGAAAAATGTTCTAGGAGTTCAGAGGAAAGACTGAATATCTCTGGTGGTTTCAGGGTGGCTTTAAAGACTGATTTTGATTTCTGAACTGCAGGTTTCTTTCTCATGTTTTTCCGTGGTTGACCACGATGTTTCCTTTACATGGACTACTTTACCATCCTCATACTTTAACTTTATGATAAAATTCTATTCATAAGGAGTCTGTTCAAATGTCTCCTTCGTCGTGTGCTTTCTCTGCAGATTCCTTCCTAACTCTCTCTGTCGGGACTTAACACTCCCAGCGCTGTGTTTCCACAACACACTATTCATGAATTTACTATAGAACTAATCATGTTGCACTTTAATAGAAGGTTTAAGTGTCTGTCTTCCCACTAAACTGTTTCATTGATGAAGATCCACCATGTAAGATTCTAAAAAGTGGTTTTTTTTTAAAATAACAAATTAATGAATGGAATTATGGAAATATAATTTAGAAGATTATTTGAGGTCAGTTAGAAATTCTGGATAAGAAACTTCTAAGAAATTTTTGTTGCTGACTCTTCTAGACCCAACCAGTTATGTGAGTAGGTTAAATATTAATACCAAGGAAGCTAATAGCTTGAACCTAATCTCCAGGGAACCAGTTTGCTTAATTCTGTTCCAACATCAGCTGCATCCCAAACTCTAAACGACCTTTTTTTATAGATGAATGCAAAGGTAGCAACAGACTATAAGCATAAATGAGAGTGTTCTGCCTAAAATCATTAGTACATCTCTAATAGGGTTTTACTAATGGTCAGTCTTTCATTTGATCACCTGTATGTTAAGAACTCAAAGGCTCTGAGTGACATTTATAAAAATATTAGCTCATGTACTGATACGACAGATGAGAAACAGACCCAGATACATTCAATGTTTTATTTACATAGTTTGAATATACAAGTCATTATCCCTTCATGTAACTTACAGTCTCATTGAATTAAACGTGTTACTACTCCACAAACATAACATTCATGAACTTGATATTCATGGCTTCTATATGCTTTGACCACACTGAAAATCCACAATATGATTCACTTGTGATTTACTGACTTAACAAAATTGAATAGTATATGATTCACTTAGCTTATGATCAAAGCCAAGCATCAGCTCATAATATGTTACTTGTCTTTTCTCATCTTTTCTCCATTCATTATTTAAGTAAATAATAACTCTTGAAAGTCACTTATGCAAATATTTATTATGAAAAGTTGGCCCTGGCACAAGGCAGAATGAAAGTCTGACTGAAGACACTGGATTAGAAGAAAAAATAAAGCCGATAGATATAATAAACACTTGGTTCTTAGCCTGGGCATAATAGTTTTAGTTACTCTCAAGAGTAAATTGTCAAATTCAGCGTTGACCTATCACTTGAACAAAATCTACAATATGGCGTGTATAAAAATAAGAAAAGTATTTTTTAACTGTTCTAATGAATTCTCTAGTCAATGTAACATTTTTACAACATAGATGAAAAAAATGTTGTGAAAACTGAAAAGATGCAAGCATAGGCTGCGGGCACATGGTGTTTATATGTGGTTTTTGGCGATACTGTGATTCAGGGAGAATTTTACCTGCTTTGGTAAATATTTCTGCAGTTTTGATTTGGGAAATCTTTGAAGATCTGAGATATATGGCTTATGAATGCCAAGCCTGAATTCCCAAAAAGTTAAGAAACAAATTAATGCAAAGATGTATATTCAATGAAGATTTAAGATCTTTGTGGAGCGGTGTTAGTCAAGAACGATTCAGAGATGAGCATGTGTGAACCTTGCACTAATTCAGCAATTCTTTTGTTTCTGTTGTGGACAAGAATTGAAATAGCTCCCACTAATTTAAAACAAAACACCACGATCAAGAGGCCAATCCTGCCCTCTAGGAATCATCATACTTACTTAGCACCGTGCAATTCCCCCTTTTTATGACTCCCCAAATATATCACGTATGTAATAACTTGTTTATTAGCCATCTTCCATTGCTTCCCTAGTTCGTCCTTTGGCTAAAACACATCATACTGGGACTTCCCTGGCGGTCCAGTGGTTAAGACTTTGAGCTTCCACTGCAGGGGGCACGGGTTCAATCCCTGATTGGGGAACTAAGGTCCCACATGCTGCATGGTGTGGCCAAAAAAAAAAAAAAAAAAAAAAGAAACACATCATACCTTTAATAATCAATAACCTGTCAGCTCAATAGTTCACTCAGAGCACACACCATGTTTGTCTTGATCAGTCTCCCAAATTGAACACAATGTGGCACAGAATAGGTGCTAAACAGATATTATAAAATTAATTATAATAATTTGCAATATGAAAGATACAGATAAGTAAACATATCATTATGTTATATGATAAAGATTATGATAGATTAACCAACGATCAAGTTGTGTCAAAAAAAGCTTCACAAAGAAAGATACTTGAGAGAAATTCTGAAGAAAAGGAAAGGGTTTTCTGAGGGAAAAGGCAAAAGAGGGAAAATATTTCCTATAGTACCAAACTATAAATAGCTACATAAATTCTGATATAAGCTAGTTTTAAGAAATAAAAGACTTAATTTAACTGAACTCTGTATTCAGACCAGCTTCAATTAGAGCCTGATTAATACTCAAAGATTACAGTAATATCCACCTCTTGGCTCCGCTTTCTCTCAGTTTGCTCCTCAGATAGTCTCTGACAACTCCGGGCTCTCACCTCATGATTGTTTCAGGTCTCAGTTCTAGCCTCATATCTTTCCCCAAACCCAAAAAGTAAGCCCAGAATTCCTAACTAAAGTCTAAAGTCCACTCTAATTGAACAAGCACAGTCTCCCTTCTAAATCAATAAGGTACTCTATGGTCGTGAGTCAGTCAGACACACTCCCAGAGAATATGATTTTTTATCTACAAACATCATGATTAGAATGTGGCAAGGAAGGTTTCTTAGAAGAAACGTGGCTAAGGGTTTCCATTAAGAGGGGAAAATGTGCACTGTTGCAGTTGTTATACACAACCACCAAGACAGGCCTTATGTTTTTAGTCCTAAAACCATCCACTGGAAAAAAAATCGGTTTCCTCATATAAGGAAGATAAAATCCATTAACATTTGCCCCCAAGGCACCCCGAAAATATAGAAACACAGGAAGTCGTTAATATCAACAACTTCTATAGCCACAGCTTCTCAGAGTGTAAAAGAATCTTTGTCCCAGTTCCTAACCAGATGGTTAAATATGACATCTCTCGGTGGTTATGCAAGTATAAATTTATGCCTAGGTCCCAAGCCTGAATGAAACAAAAAACAGGAACATGAAGTACCCATGGATTCCACCTTGAAATAGAACTGAATCAGGCTAGGCGAACCTGAGACCCCTGGAGGAGTTTCTGTAAACAGCCTAAGATTAGCCACTTCCTCCTCCTCCTACAAATTAAATAAAATTTTCCCTTTAGTGGGAGGAAGAGAAAATGTCAATGTTGCCTTGGGGACATATTAAGCTTCTATATGAGGCTCAGTTTTCATCTGTTTTAGCTACAAAAGGATATACAGTCAGGAACCTAGAGAGCAGAGGTTAAGGCCAGAGTTTGTTAGACTTCCATGAGTTAAGAATGGACGTTTGGCTACGGGCCCAGCCTAATGTTAGGAGGTCTTGACTAGAAAAAAAAGAGGAAAGCTAAATTGGGTCGCCCATAAATAATAGCAAGGTGTCTATCATCTGTACTGGCTAATACTATTAATTTAGCATTTGAGGCTGACTATTCTATCCGTACTTAATTTACCTTCCACTACCCTACAACAGGGATCTTCTACTCTAGCTAAACAGGTCATTTCTTGTCATTATCCTACCAAAAACTGGAAATTTATCACCATATCTACCTTTGAGAACTCTTCCTGTTGCAAGCGATAGAAGAGTCAAATCAAATGAGTGATAACCAATAAGGAATTCATTGGGCCAATAACTGAAATACTTGGAAGAAAGGCTGACTTTGGGCATAGCTTAAATTAGGGGCATAAACCATACCACCAAAGAGTAGAAAAGGGATTAATTCCCCAAGAGAAATTTTCAGAGCATTCATACTGGAAGAAAGAGGTATGTATGCAGGGATGGCAAAAAATAAACTAGCAAACACAGACACACAAATGAATGCTTTATGACACCACGTTCTATGGTCAGTCTGCGTCATTCCATCCCCCAGGAATACCCTCCTCCTTTCTTTTTAAAAGTCTGTCCTACTTTAAAATGTCTTTCCTTTTCTACTCTCTTTGGGTCATACTGATATATTCTTCTGAAAGTCCAGAACACATATTCTTGATCATTGATTTTTCCTTTGGCATACACTATAATCAACAGTTACCTCATTTTTCCCCAGAGTGATCAATCCCAACATACAAGCATCTGTGTATGCTGGTGAGAGTTAAGTCCTAAATTACACTGCACAGAAGACAGAAAACTCTCCCCCTAGAAAAATGGTATAATACAGTGT
This sequence comes from Eschrichtius robustus, assembly GCF_028021215.1. Classification (NCBI taxonomy): domain Eukaryota; kingdom Metazoa; phylum Chordata; class Mammalia; order Artiodactyla; family Eschrichtiidae; genus Eschrichtius; species Eschrichtius robustus. The sequence goes on from NW_027175430.1 coordinate 145,505, forward strand.
GTTAGTTTCCCAGGATAGCTTAGCAAAATTTAATTAATTCATCATGTGACTGAGGTACAATATTAAAGTTCTAATTTGACTTTCCCAAACAATCCTAAATCCCTTCCTGTTCTCTAACACCTGACCACTTATATTGGGAGAGGGAAGGACACTGCTCCCACCTCTTTCCTCATGGACCAGGGAGGTGAAAGAGGGTGCCCATTCCCAATCATTTTGATGCCCCCATATTCTGCAAAGGTCTTCAACAATACGGAGGCTGGAGTCATGCACAAGGCACAGATGTTCCAACAGGTGTGATTGAGTGAGATGGCATGGGAACGGGGTAGAGAATACAGAACAGAATGTGATGTTTGTGAAGGATGAGTATCTAGTGTGGATGAGGACTAAAACAGTGGCCAAGTCCAGAGCTAAGAGGGTATATATTAGAAAGAAACACTAGGGGAAGACTAACACAAATAAAGAGATATTATGACATAGAAGCATAGACTGTAAGCCCTGGAAGAGACTCTGCTCTAGCTTCACTTTCAGGAAACTAAAGACTAAAATTAAACTGACATGGACACATCCACACAGTGACTATATTGCAAAACTCCCGTGCAGGCTCTCCTTTTGTTCTTGGTTGCCTTCTCCTTCTTTATAACCATCTATCAAGATCCTAATACTGACCATGTTCAGGGTGAGACAAGAACAAGATCCTAAGACTGAAAGGGTGGCTCTAACTAATTCTGGACACTCATGGATAAGAATGAAGCAAGGGATGTCAGTGATGTCTGGACTGTCAAGAAGAATAGGGTTGGTATGAGCCCAGGCAGTACACACACACACACACACACACACACACATTAATGCATGTGTATCAAAGTACATTGTATACACGGTACATTGTATATTGTATATATGTATATATGGTACATTGTATATATGGCTACTCAGCAAGTATTAATGTAATGAATGTCTTCTCTAATAGTCAACTAAAAGAAGACACTATATTTTAATCTTTTAATTAATCCCTATCCTTGTATTATACAATGTCTTACTTTTTAGTAGGTCACACATTATATTGTTGACTCATAAATAAACAATTAATACTGGAACTTCCACTAGTTCCACCTATTCTCCTTATCATTTCTCTGTGATGAAATAAGTGGTCACTTTCAACTAAAATTTAAAAGTGTTTGCATATGTATTTTACAGAGCTAATAGAATGCTACTTTCTAAAAACTTATTTTTAAAGAATCCTTATAATAAGGACATGAGGTAAATTGTTGAGAATAGTTTCATTTGTCTTCCAAGGCAAAACCAGAGAAAAAATGACCAAGCTCTCTGTGATTATTCTATGGTATTTCATCTGAAATTATGAAATATGTAGTAGCATTTTGGATGTAGAAGTTAGGCAACTTCCAAAATCCACACTCTAGGCTCTGCTACAGAATTGACCACTTCTTTACATACTTTTCCTTTGAGACTTGTCTCCACTGTGGCCTTGGAAATGGAGACTGCGTTCTGAAATTTGACTGGCTGGAGGCAAATATTCGGTGGAAAGGAAGAAAAATAAAACACGGAATTGTGCTTATCTATCGAGGAAGCCGATAAGAATTCTAAAGAAAACACCTGCAGGATAGATACAGGGGAAAGATAATTTCTTCCATGTTAATGGAAAATAAACCAACAATGATGAGATCAAGATTCTTATATTACCAAAGATGTTTAGACCAGTACTCCCAGATCTTTGTCTTTTTGGAATTAGTCGTTAATCACTCTCAAGGGAGTTTCGTTTAAAAGGCAGGTAGTTGCAAGAATTAATTAGGAAACTCACAGTGATATATGTATTTGTAGAACTCTTTTTGGTTTTCAGATTCATTGTCCCTGGTTATCATAGCAACTCATGAATGGCCCAGCAATTTTTGGTTTGAGAAGCCACAGGGAGTAAACAAGTAGGCAAAACACTAGAGATGGGAAATGGGGAGACATCTCGTATCTAGTAAACATATATTGTAAGTCCCTTCCCTGCACAAGGTATTTTTTCACACATTTTCTCAATCCCATAGGCAACTCTGCAAAGTGGGTGTCCCACTGAGAACAGGAAGAAAATTGTTAAGTAACTTGCACAAGTTCTGGAATCTATCGATACTACGTGTCTGAGTCACAGTCAGAGATTCCTAGGACAAAGCCCACATCCTGTCTCTTACTCATTATGACCCCTGGGAGTTAGAAGACACTTGAAGGTCTGACAATGTAGGATATAGAAGATTATAGGCTGGCCTCTGTATCTAACTATTTGTGTGATCTTAGACAAGCTACACGTGCTCTCTTGGCCCCACACGCATATTCTCACATAAGAGAAGCTTATAAATCTAGCTCTTCCCAACTCCAAGTACAATTTAGTCAAGTTAATCCAGATAACGCATAAACGTCACTAATATCTCTGCCTCTTGTTTAGTGCATTATTCAATGTTGAGAGAAGACATCTCATTTCTAAAAGTCAGATCACCTAGCTAGATTTTTTAATTTATTGAGGTATAGTTGATGAACAATGTAGTATGTTTCAGGTGTACAACATAGTGATTCACAATTTTTAAAGATTATACTCCATTTATAGTTATTATAAAACACTGGCTAATATTTGCTGTGCTGTACAAATATGCTTATAGCTTATTTATTTTACACGTAGTAGTTTGTACCTCTTAATCCCCTACCCCTATCTTGTCCCTCTCCCTTCCCTCTCCCCACTGGTAAACACCAGTTTGTTCTTTATATCTGTGAGTCTGTTCCTTTTTTGTTATATTCACTAGTTTGTTTTATGTTTTAGATTCCACCATAAGTGATGATGACATACAGTATTTGTCTTTCTCTGTATCACTTATTTCACTAAGCATAATACTCTGCAGGTCCATCCATGTTGTTGCAAAAGCTGGATTACCTCTTAAAGATGAACACAGGGAAGACTTTCTTTTGGCTACTTTTATCTAGAGTGGGAACAAAATAGGCAAGTTTAATATCTAGCACAGAAAAAAAGTTCAAGTTTCCCTTTCCCACTCTCATTTTAAATAAAGTAAAATTCCCAACTGCTTCTGAAAGCCCATGATATTCTGAGAAGAGAACACTGTCTCATGTCAATGCAATGATGTCAATGCTAAAACTTACATGGCCTCACTGAACCCAAGACAAATTACAACCCCATCAAAAGCACTGAGCATCCACTGTCATCATGGGGCATCAACACCCAAGTGACCAGCAGAAACCAGGGTTCTAATGCAGCCAATACTTTTTTGTTTGGTTTGTTTTCTTTCCAGTGCCTCACAAACTTTCCTCTAGAAATATTTCTCTTGTTAGAGAAAAGTGAATGCCCACAAACATCTTTAGGCTAATAGGAATTTTCTTTGAAATCTAACATTTTATTATAAAAATTAATCTAGCTATTTATTCACTTCCTAATAAATGCTCCTTTTTTAATATTAAAATTCAAAAAGATTACTTATCAAGTAAAATAAATGCTCCCGAAATTTGTGATGTTAATTCTTTGCACGTTCATATAGCCCTGCGGACAACTGTACCTGAACTGAGAAGCTCAGTTTTCACTACACAGATTCTGCAATTTGCCTCATGTGGATTATAATCCCCAGAACATGGTCAGTCATCATATTCTGGATACTTACTAGTTATAGGCATTGTGCTAAATGCCTTTTTGGTATTAGTTCACTTAATATTCTTAACTACTCTGTGAGGTTACACCCTTATTACATATGAGGGAATAGAAACACATAGAGATTCATTGAATTTTCTGAAGTCACATAACTAAGAAGTATCAGAGCAACCTCTGAACTTTAGCTTGATGCTAGGGCCTAAGCAACTACCTCTCTATTGCTTTATATGAAGAATCAGAATTCAAATTTCCATCGGGTACGGGATTATGTGATAAGTTCCATTTCTAGGTAGACAGCTCCTACTTCTATACCAGCCAGTCACTGTTCAGTTTACATGTATAGCTCAGAAAATTACAAAAATAAATGCCATCAACTTTTGGATTTACTTACGAGAAGTAGAAAATGAGAATATTAAATCTAAGATTATCATTGTAGTTTATAGTTTCTACTCATAAACCGGAGCAAGAACCTTCTGCATAGCATTTTCAGAGACCATAAGCCAGTATATTTAGTGTTTGAGAACTCAAATTATAAACCAAGAAAAAGCAAAGGACAAGCAAAACAAAAGCTGAAATGCGAGAATGTGTGAGATACAAACATGGGAAATATGCGGGTAGTTCATTGGTCATCTAAAAATATGCAGAATGCCACTATTAGTAACAGGATCCGCCACAGCTGACTCAAGGGATAAGCAATGGTTTCTCCAATGCTCTTGATATAGATGAAAAGTACCCCTGAGTCATGCGGCACAATGAGTTTTGAAAAGGCAGAGCGATGGGTGAGAACATAACCATGGAAGCTGGGAGATCAGAAGCCAATGAGGAGTTTCTCCAGTGTGCAAATTTATATTAAGCAATAAGCATTCTGAATTTATGGTGACTTGCAGGACTTTGTAGACCCTCCCAACAAAGATCCTTATTATTTTTTGATCAAATGCCTATGACAAAAATTAAAGTATCTTTGAAAGAGGTCCAAGTCCCTTGTTTTTCAAATGAGGAAACAAGTCCAGAGTGGCCTTCTCTTGATGAATCTGCCCGCTGACTACTCTCAGGCAATGGGTCCTTTGTGGGGTTCATCCCACCCTAGTGCTAGGGGTTCAGCAGTGATTTAGTCAGAAACCAATCAGGGCATTGGGTTGGGTTGGAGGGGTAGCACTCTTTCCTTTTCCTGTTTACTCAGTGATTTTCTGTGTAGTTCTGGGGTTGGAGCAGAGGTAAAAGTTTGTCACCTCAGCAAAAGCAGCATGCCTTTGGAGTTGGCAGCAGCTATGTCTCTCTTTTCCTGTGTGGACACCAGCATGTCCTATGATTTTTTTCCTGAAAATTTAGCCTAAGGCCTATTTATAAAGCTGATGCAATGATTCTATGAGCTATAATATATCTCCCTAACAAATCTCTTTGTGTTTAAACAGACAGACCTTGATTCATAAAAAATTCTCTCTCCATTATACAATTATCTTCCTCTTGCTTTCCATACTTTTGCTGTTGTTATAGTTTTTAATACATGTCCCTTTCTCTTCTCTCCTATAGTTAGCTTTTTGATGCCCACTGACTTTTTGATGCTTACAGTTATCATTATGTATCTTTTCTTTCCTTTCGGCTAACTCCAGCCTTTAAAAAGTAGATGGAGCACCTGTTTGTTGGGTGCCTTTGTCTTCCCTGCATTATCTTATCTCTTAAATGGTTGTAAAATGATTTCTTCTTCTGAGAAATTAAACATAATGAAGCTCATAAAAGTGACAGTTGTAATTTTACTTGGATATAATAAATGACCGTGTATGTGCGTGTACTAGCTATTTCTATATATGGAAGAGTTTTGTTGGAAATAGGGTTAGGGATTGGCAGGGCTGAGGAGAACAATGGCTGCAAAAATAGTGCTAAAGATTACTATTCTCACCATCCTGAACAATTGTTTTCTGAGTATCTAATACTTTCATGTGGGCTTCTATGCTATGGCCCCAGTCTGAAGATGAGACTGGAATAAAGAGGGCCGTGGAAATGCTGTGAGAGTCAAGTGGAGACCTGAAAATTCTCAAATGTCAAGAAACCTACATTTTGTCAAGGACTCTGGCACAATTTACCTTCTTCTATGTCTATTTTCATGTAAGTTGCTTCTAATTTTTTCTTAAGTTATGAAAAAGGTAAAACTCCTTTAATATGTATATATTACATGATTAAAAATAATACATGATTAATCAAGGAAATTTGGAAAATGTAGCAAAAAACAAAAGGTAAATTTCACTGGGATCGTATACCTCAGGACTAACAGATTTTAATATTTTGGTATATGTTTTTCTTGTATTTTTTGGCACAGATCTCATATAATTATAAACATCTACACAAAAGTTGTATAAGATATCTACATATAATTTTATCGCCTTATTTAGCGTTATACCCTGAGTATTTTCCATTGCCAACAGCGTTTTCTTTACTACCCATGTTACAAGTCTCTAAAACATTCCTTCTTGGGAGATATGCTATAGTTTAATTATTTAATGAATTCCACACTGCTGGACTCTTATTTCTTCTTATCTCTATTAAAAGCAACACTGCATTGAGCATTTTTGTTCCATTATTTCTGTGTATATCCCTGATTTTATTTGCAACAAATCCCTAGAAGTTGAATTTCTGAATCAAAGCTATACATGATTTGAAATCCATTTGAAAAATAATGTCAAATTTCTTTCCAGAATAGTTTACTCATTGACCTCTATCCTCCTGCTTATATCACTAAAGACAGTGATTTTCAATTTTGTTTCTACCTTACACATGGAAATGCACTCATATATGCAGGATTTGATTAATTCACAGTGTATACCTGTACCCCACTACTTTATCTCCCACTTGAAAAAAAAAAAAACATTGGAATTAAAGTGAGATTGATTAACTACAAGAGATTCTTGAATCTATTGTAAAGAGATAATACTTGCAAGCTTCAGTGAAGTACATTTTCTGTAATTGGTCATAAGTTATTGGGAGCATGCCTGAATCCATACTTCAGATGAGAACACAACCCTTACTTTAGAGAGAGGTTTCTGTCAATTGTTTCCCAGAAAGAGCTTTATGAATAAAGATTATGGCTATATATCATCATGTCAACCTGAGAATATTATCATAAACATTTTACCACAAGCCTTAATTTTTTTTTTTTAATAAAGTGTTGGGTAAGCCAAGGTACTGAGATTTATTCCAAAAAAAAAAAAAAAAGTAAATTTTTTTCATCTGGTATCAGGAAGACATGACACCGGAAAACATTTGAGGAGAGGTATCTATATACCTGCATCTATCTTTATCTCTATATATTTTAGGAATTCCACCAATTATTATGCAGTAATGCAATGGCCACATAAGCACTCCTTGTATGTTATCAGAAAGACCACTTTTTAATTCATTATTTTGAATTATAATAGATGTACTCAATTCTTAGTAGAATACTTTCAGCAGGCATTTAGTGAAATGATGGTTGTTGGGGTTATTTCGTTTTACAACATCGCATTAGCATTAACTTTCCCTTTTACCAGGGCAGCCAAAGTATGCATATTATACGAACCTAGATTGCTCTTCTTGAGACAGAACGAGTTGAAGGCCCCTCGGCAGAGCCATTAAGAGATCAGAGTTATATTAAAAAATCCACAAAGGAAGTGAAGATTTCTATCAACTGGTCCATCTTTGTAAAGTCATATTAGGAACAAGTAAGGCAGCTCCTTCTGTTCATAGAGCTCTCTGTTGGTCCCTCTTGAGGGAAAAGAAGTACAACATATCTCTTATCTTGTGGGAGCTTATTCTCTATTTGATAAAATTACATTGAAAGCTACACCCAATGTCTAATAGCTAAAACATTTCAATGCAAGATTAAATGCAAAAAATAAACATTTTACACTGATATCAGTGCCACATAAATATGTATTATGGGCATCCAATACAGAGAAAATGTTTTGTATAAGGGATGAGAAGAAGGGCTTTTTAGAAGGGATTGAATCTGAATTTATCTGAGGGTGATATGTAGATGTAAGAAAAATAGGAAGACACTCTGGCAAGTACATAAATGGATCAACAGCCATTAAACAAGTTGCTGACAAAAGAGTTATAGTTGATTGCAAATTGCTATGATCGGAAATAATCGGGAAAAAATGCCGTAACACAGTGATCGCTGTAAGGAGCCCTTGCCAATGAACCTGTCGTGACCCCCGACACAAACATCAGTTCTCAACCTTTGTGTATACGGTCATAATGTGAGAAATGTCTAAAATCTAGATTTCTGGATTATATCCAGAGTTCACATGTGAAGGGTCTGGGATGGGATCCTAGAATCTTCATGGATTCCAAGTATTCTGGTGATTCTAATTCAAGTGCTCTGTGGGCTACACTCTGGCTTTAAGAACTACCTCTCTAAAAGCACTGTCCTCCCAGTTGATATGTTTCTGCCCTGAATGACACTGGCAGGATGAGATAGTCACCTATTTCAATCACACATGGATTTTTTTCATAACTAGATTTAGAGAGTACAATTTAGAGCAGGCACTGGACCTTCCAAATACTTTACATTTCTCACAGAGACTGGCAGAGAGTTGGGCACAGAGTAGACATCTAATAAACACGAACAGTTGATGATGGTAACACCATAACTATAACTAGTCATGTGGCAACTGGTCACAGTTCTAAGCATCTCAAGAAGTTAGGATCTCTAATTATATACTTCTAACTGAACAAAAATCTTTTTACGTAGTAGCCTGTCTTCTAATTTTTGATCAGAGATAGTCTTCTGGGCTGCAATTAGTTGGATGTTCATCCTCTACCCCAAGGTCAGGGAACACAGAGCCTATTCTTTGGATTTCCTTGCATATCCTTAGTAGTCATGCTCTTCATTTTTTGAGACAAAGAAATAACCATTGCAAAGCCCACCTCATAAAACCCCAAACCACCCATGACGATGAAAAGCTTGTTTTTATGCTGACCTTCGCACAACTAGAATTTCAGCAGAGTGGTCAGTCATTTCTGGGTTCTAGAACATATCCGGAAAGATAACAAGAGTCAAATTCTCTAAAAAGTGCAGTGACTGAATGTGTGTGTGTGTGTGTGTGTGCGTGTGTGTGATCATGTAGTTTGACGGGGATATTATGTAATATTTATAATGGGTTTAGGTTTACTCCTCTGACTGCTACTGAATGTTGTAACACTTTTTGGAAAATATAGCATTTGTTTGGGATCGTATGAGACCTTAAAAATCTGTTATTCTAAGGAAAGTACAATAGTTTATTGTCTTATGACTCAGTTATACTTCAGTGGAGTAGATGTATTTTCATCTGGTATCAGGGAGACATGATACTAAGAAACCGTTGAGGGAAGATAGTTACTTTAATAGTGTGAAATGCAATAGACAAGGAACCATGAGACCCAGCTTCTCATCTTCATTTTTGGTAATAAGTAGCTGTATGACTCTGAATAAATCATTTCAAGTTAATTTTCAGCTATAAACAAAAGAAAACAGAGAGGATGCTTATTTGCCTCAAAATGTTATTGTAAATCCATAGTACACCAGCACCTTGCTAAGATGTTTGGATTTCTTAAAAATAAGAATTTAGAGAAGGAAGCAAGTCTCTTATGGAAATAACTCAAAGGCAATTTTAAAAAATATAGCAATCATGTCAACGTCTAGTATTTAATGATAGCTGGTCAAAAGTTAGGATTCGTTTACTGGAAATCATTTGAATTGAATAAGCTTCCTAATTTAAACAGAAAAAAAAATGATCAAAAGATTCTGCAAGGGCCTCACCAAATATATAGAACACATTTGAAATGAATAGAGTCATTATTTAAAATCAGCATAACAGTTACTTTTCAATAGGCCAAGTAGTCTTTCCTAGCTTATCAAGTGACTTGTAAATGTTTTTTTTTTCCTTACAAAGATATCAGCTCAACCATTCTGAATTGAAAATAGCAAATTAGTCTGTAAGTTAGTGATCTATAAATCTGTATTTGAAATATGATGAGTGATTATAACACTGTTTAATTTCTCCATGCTTCACAACAGTATTGGGAGAGTAAAATGAGATTAGAAGTGTTTGGTATGCAATTAACATAGTAAATACTGTCGTTTTTGTTATTTTTCGTTATAATCGTAGCAGCAATAGTGGTACTCATACTTGTAGTAGTATAGTGGCAATAGCATTTGGAATTGGAGAAAGTCTGGATCTAAGTTCTTGGTTTGTCACTTACTAAAATTTCACTGTAAAATATCACTGTTAGATATGCAGTTTCTTTATGTGTAAAAATGGGAGTAATAAAATGATTTGATATACAGAGTGGTCGAAAAATCAAATGTAAAAGAGCTCTGTAAATTATGAAGTTCTTTGCATACGTTGACACTCATTATTATTGTTATAACTTACATGTAAACAGATATTTTGTCTTTGCCCATCTTTATATTATTGGCTTTACCAAGCTTAATAATGCCCATTGGAAATGTTCTAATTCTAATTGTTTTCATTAAGCTTTTTTATAATTGTCAGTGGCCTTCAAGATCAACTAATCTATTCTAGACATTGTGTAGATTAGGAAAATCATCCAGGAGAGATGTTAAAACCTTGCCTAAGGTGACATAGTTTGTTGGTGACTGAGTGGGACCCTATCCGGTTTTTTTATTAGCGTTCTCCCATTACTTCATTAGTTATATAATTTATTCTTTAACACCAAATCTCCAAAGCAAACCTTGCAGGATGTTAGGAAATGTTCTACGTAAAAGCATTCTAGGGTCTAATAAACGTGCAATTCTAGATTAAATGAAATGAAGAAACTTAATCACATACATTCTTGAATATGATAGACTGTATTGTCTGAAACTCTAGAAAAATGTTATACTATCTATTATGGCCAAAAGCTTTTCAACCACTGAAAAAATTTTTTAAAGATTATGCTATTGGCTAAGTGAATTATGGATCACATTGATTGAAATGTTACTTCATCACACTGGAAGTTATAAGACTACCAGTGGGACATACCTGTTTTGGAAGGAATAACAGATGAAGGACCAAATGATCTTGAATTCTTCGGAATTAGCACTGCATACTTACCACCACTGTGAAGTATTTATATCAGTACTTATGTGAATTATATCTATACTGTTTCAGTATGCAGCCCATTGTTTCAATTGGATGTTTACTGGTACTGGCTTGTTTTCATATAATTGGGATAACTGACACAACTTTTTTTTTTTAATAATGTAAGATTTTATGTAAAGAGGTTATTATCTAATTGTATTGAGGTACTTAAATTCTAAAGGAATGTCACATCCGCATCATGTAGCAATAGGTTAATTTGGAACTAGAAAAACAATTCATGAAAAATAGAAATAGGTAGGAGACCCTGAGGAGCTGGCAAAAGCAAACAAACAAACAAAAACCAGGCATTCAGAAGCATCAAGGATACAGAAAAAACAGATGTAAAGACAGAGCAGTAAGTCAGTCTAATTGAGAATTAGACATCCATAGAAGCAGATGCTAGACAAGGGGAGAAGAAATCTTTTAAAATTGCATTCAGGTTTGCTTCAGTCAGGAATAGTCATGTCTTCTTTCTGCTCTATTATAGTAACTATAACATGAACAAATGATCTGCTTCCTAAATTGCGGGCCTCTAGACTTCAAGTAGAGCCAGTCAACAAAAAGTCATGAAAATCAAAGACATAATTAGGTTTAAATAAGTTTTTATGAACTATAGATGCATAACAGATTGTCACAGAAAATTAAAGATGTGTAGATTTTATAAATATCTATGAATCAGTGGTAACCACTGTATTTATGTACACATAATTAGTTTCTTATTTTTCATGATGGCCCATGTGTCAAACGTGTACCACTGATCTCACAGCAGGGAATGATCCATTGCTCCACTACAGATTTCTTAAGGTCGAGGAAATATTTGTTGATTTGGCTAGTAGTGTGACATGGAAATAATACTGTTACCTAACTCTCCACAGGGCTGAACGTGAGAAATTAAATATATAAATATGTGTATATATATATATATATATATATATTTACCAAAGTATGTCAGATATAAACCTATGTTTATATATAAATATAAACATTATAGATAGAAAACAATTAGAGCACTGCCTGATACACAGGAAATGATATATATGTGCTTGTCATTAATACCACAAAGGGGATGATGACCACGATGGCCATGATGAAATGCTCACAGGCTTACAAGTCATTTAAAGCACATTCCAGAGTCCGGACAGGAAATTTATATCCTCATTACTGATTACTGATTAAATCCATTTCTGGAACACAACAAAGCATTTTTCCCCCACGTGACTTTTTTAAACTTAATTTCCAAGTTGTGTTAAGGAGGAAAAAAGAACACTAAACTTACAGACAGAAAACAGATTAAGAGCTCTTCAGCTTCCCTCTGTCTGTGCCACCTCCCCAACACACACACACTCTCACACACACGCACTCACACACATGCACTCACACACACACGCACTCACACTCTCACACACACGCACTCACACACATGCACTCACACACACACACGCACTCACACACACGCACATTCTCACTATATGTATGTGACTTTGGTCCAATTAAATTACTTCTCCGAAATTTGAATTTTTCTTCTAGGGAATAGAGTTTAAGATTAATGAAATCTACCTCATAGATGTCTTGTGAGAACTACTGAAATTCTGTAGGTATGAGTTATCATCAAGGTATTAAATAAGTGAAAGGTATAAATACCGCTTTTGCTGACAATGGAACATATTTCTTTTTAGGCAGACCTGTTCAACTTTCTATGGACTAACATTCATCTCTTATACTTTATTTTCCCATGCTAGGAGTATGTGCGTATGCATGTTAAAAACATACTGTCACACCACTGAGATTAAAAGGACACAGCTCTTTCCCTACTTCTACTATCACCTTATTTTCATTTTCATATAGACATCCAAGCACTAACTCTAAATCATGAATATTCAATTAATATATTTTGAATGAAAGGATACAATTTGATTATATTAGAAATAGGGCAAAAAGATCTAGCATACAAAACAGATTCTAGAACGCTCAATGCTCCATAAAAGTTCCAAATGAAAACCAAATTCCAGGTACCTGTTATCATCAGGTAACAAATTGTGTAATAATTTCCACATAATATTTTGGCTGTTAAAATACATGTATAATTTGATTTAAGTAAATACTACCTATGACAGAAAATTCATTAAAAGATAAACTATACTGTACTAATTGGTAATTCACGGAATCATATTTATTGCATGTGTATCATGCACAGACACAAACAATTGTGAAATGGCAATTACCCTTAAGAAACATAATTTAACAGGAGAGGAGCCATGAGCACGTGTATTTACAAAAAAAAAAAAAAAAAAAAAAAAGAATGTGAGCATTTAACACATAGAACAAACATTCTGTAGAAGTTTAGCAACAGGAAAAACTCCTTTATACAGAGAGTTAACCATAGGTATTTGGGAATAAAACAGTATTTTATCTCAGTGAGATCTTAATAGAGGCAGGGAGAAAGAATGATTGGAAATTATTTTGAAAGAATAATATGCACACTGATTGAAAGTGTAAGTCATTCTTGTAGGATATGTGTAGGTTATATGAGGCTGGAAAAGTTTTGGAAAAAATAGATTTAGATCCTAGAGCACCAGGTTTATAACCTAGGTCACAGAGAATTATAGAAATTGTAAACAAAAGTGGAAATAGGTCAGACTTGTACTTACACAGGACTACGTGGCTGTCAATGGGCAAGAGGCTTGCTATGGAGAACCTGGAGGTGAGATCAGTTAGAAGTCCACACAGGTGCATGCACCAGGGGGAATGAAGAGGGCCAATCTTTCAGTCCCTTAGGCAGGCAGTCAGGGAGTCAAGGCAAAAATAACCTTTTCTTGCCAGGCACCCGATTGAGTACTGGGGCTACAGTGGTGGTCAAAGAGGCGGAGAAGACAAATATTAAACTAATATGCATACAAATAAACACAAGCTTTATACTGCAATATATGCTAAGGGGTTATTGACAGAAAAAAGGATGTAAGAAGGAGGAGGTGTTTTTAGGAAGTTTTGCTTAGTTGTGTTGAATTTGAGGCACTGCCAGGATATCAATGAGGAAGTGTCTTCCAGGCTCTGGGTTTATACCTAAGCTATAGATGTGCAGGTCAACTACATAAAGACAACAGTACAATCTATTGGAATAGATGCGCTGTGACAGAGATGACTAGAAGATAAAATAACTGAACTGGCAAGTACTTTATAAATTTTATCTTCCTGTCCAGGTTTCCTATGTTTATTTGTAAAGAACTGACTTTTTCACTTTATGAAGTTGTAGGTTCAACACCCAGGAAGACTCTCAATTTAAGAAAAAAAAAACAATAGCATGGAGATCTCTTTTCTTACAGTTGAAAGAAAATTTACAAAAGATTGTTATATCTCCTGATTGTAGAACTGCCTATACTGTAAAACAAGTCATACAAGACAAAAGAATCTACGAACAAAAAAATCAGTGATTGGTTGGGAGTCACATAAAAATTCTTTTTAAACACCTCAAAATAAATAAATGTGCCAAATTCTCTTGGAAGAATCCTCTGGTTGCCAAATGGAATTTATTATTTCTACAAATATTTTTCACTGGACAAAGATTAATGTCCAGTAACATCCAAAGCTATGAAGGCTTTGCTTAACTTTTACATTCATATTACACTGCCTTTTTTATGAGTAAAGATGATCATCTAAATCATAATGGAAATTTCCTTTAGAAAACATTTAAGTATTATTTATTTATTATACAAAATTTTTCTACAAAGCACAATTATTGACATCTCATTAAAACCCAAACCCTCAGAAATTTTTGATGAATGCAAACTATTAGTGTATAGCATTATTTCCTCAAAATTGCAGAGCAAGAAGGAAAACTGAGATTCTGAATAAGTAAAACCCAAAGGTATCAAAAAAGAAATTCTTCACCTTGAATTCTATCAACACTGTCAGCTAACACAGAGTCCAAGTTATAAAATAACATAACTAAAAGGAATATTATCTTGCTCTTAATGAGAAAGTAAAACATGTATTATCCTTTATATAATTATGTAAAAGGAAACAGAAATAAAAGAGAGGAATGAAAGATGGCAGGACTTTTTTTTTTTTTTGCAGTTTATGGATAAAATCCCTGATTTCATCAGTCATCCCAAACAAAACTAAGCCTTGATAGGCTTGAGTGTTCAGACAAACAAAATCTACTTCACTATTAACATTTTTTTTTTTTACTTCATTGAATGTGTTTTCTGATACTTCATTCTATTGGCAAACCCTCTGTTCTTTTTTATAAAAATTTATTTATATAGTTCAGGAAAAAATAACTCAAGAAACAAATTGGCATCAGCTGTACCACTGCAAAGTAAATGACATCAAGATTTATTTTTTATACATCTGACGTTTAAAAAGTACAGATGTAAGTTAAGATACTCAAAAATATCAATCTAAAGTTTAGCTTACCAACAGGGACAGAATTCGAGTGCTGAAGTTCCAATCGACCAGAATCACCAGAAAGTTCAGTCAAGCAGGTTAAAGTAAAATCTGGGCTGGAAGCATGCTCATGTCTGAAGCATTCAGGAGAAAGATAATCCAGTTCAAACTTTACAGCTGACATTGCAAAATTCTTAAAGAGCTATCTAAATCAAAGTTTAAACTTTGATTCAAATAGTTCAAACTACTGAAGTTTTAAAAATCGTAGGAGGGGGAAAATCAGTTTTATAATCAGTAACAACCCCAGGCTTTCCAATAATTATTTTCACTTGGAAATCTAAAAGAGATAAAACGTGCAGAGCTGACTCTCTAAGAAGTTTTCTGTATTCACTCCTTTCCTAAGCAACTGACGTCAATAGGATGGATGGATTTTACAGTTGTTTTTCTTGAAGATATCTTGCTGCCTTTAAATGATAGCAGCCCTAAACCCGTCTCAGAGAGGCTGCGATAGAAAGTAAAATGAGCTAAGTGAAGACATAGCCAAGGCAGCAGAGAGATGCTTTTAGTAACTTGGTATTAGAAGGTCTCATTCACATATCTCTGTACAAAAGATCAGCTGGGTGGGGCTAAGGACTGTCAGAGAATGTAACTTTATTCCACTGGGCAGCTCATCAGAGGAATGTCTTAATTTGGAAGGAAGT
Organism: Eschrichtius robustus; assembly: GCF_028021215.1. NCBI lineage: Eukaryota > Metazoa > Chordata > Mammalia > Artiodactyla > Eschrichtiidae > Eschrichtius > Eschrichtius robustus. The sequence goes on from NW_027175430.1 coordinate 161,329, forward strand.
TAATTCTAAATTATATTTCCTGGGTCAGGATTGTGAGACTGTAGTCCTGATGCCTTTTGAAATATGCCTGTGATTATGGAGAGTAAAAGATGAGTTAAACTAAAAGGCTCTGCACAACAAAAGAAACAATCAACAAAATGAAAAGGCAACCTATGGAATGGGAGAAAATATTTGTAAACCATGTAACTGAAAGTGTTTAATATCCAAAATGTACAAAGAATTCACACAACTTGACAGCAAAAGAATCCAATTAAAGAATGGGCAAGCAACCTGTATGTCTTGGCCAACAAGTACATGAAAAGGTGCTCAACATCGCTAATCATCAGGGAAATGCAAATAAAAAGCACAGTTAGATATCACTTCACACTCATTAGAATGGCTATTACCAAAAAAACAAAACAAAACAAATAAACAAGAAATAACACATGCTGACACGGATATGGAAAAAAAGGAACTCTGCACTGTTGGGGGAATGTGAATTAGTAAAGCCACTATGGGAAACACTATGGAGGTTCCTCAAAAAATTTAAAAAAATAGAACTACCGTATGATTCAGTAATTCCACTTCTGGATGTACATCCAAATGAAATGAAATCACTATCTTGAAGAGAAATCTGCACCTCCATGTTCACTGCAGCATTTTTCACAATAGACAAGACATGAAAGCTACATAAGTGTCCACTGATGGATAAATGGATAAAGGCAATGTAGTGTATACACAATGGACTATTATTTAACCATTTATTTCTTCATTCAAGTGAGTATTTATTGACCCTGTATTAGGTATTAACTTAGATACAAAAATGTCAAGGCAGGCTCACTGGAAAGGATGTGGGCTGGATATGGTCTCAGTGGGAAAGAGAGGTGTGATTGACTATAGAGATTTTAATTATGACGATGGTATTAGGTATGGCAATAGATGTGCTACACGTGAGGAATGGCAATTTTACTTCCTATGTTCAGCACTCTTTGAGAAAGTAAAATATATATAATAGGTTTGCAAATCCATTGCTGTTACAATATAAAAAGGATTCTGGACAAAAAGTGACATGTCTTACTCATCATTAGTTACTGTAACTGAACAAACAAGTAAAGAAAACTGGCTCTCTGCTTCACATGCTTTTATAAACTATAAACGTCATCCGTCCCTCTGTACTCATAATACTGTTATATTTTGAGTATCAATATATGACATATTCCTATAAAACTACTTGAAATTCACTAACATTTAAATATATTTTATTAATCACATCTATATATCTTCAAAATTTCTTCATATGTATGTGAGAAATGTTATTGATTTGCTCTAAGACTATTGTTAATACACAGGTGGATTTATAAACTACACACAATTACTTGATACGGTCCATATATCCATAAACTGGGAATTACTATTCTCTAGTATATTAGAAATAAGATTTTATTGGTATGAATAATATACATGAGCAAACTCTGTCAACAAACTCACTTCACTGTCCTTTTCCACTAGTGATGTAGGTACAAATATCTGAGGCCTGAGTAATGTCGGTAATAAAGAACCTCTCCTTAATGTGGCTACTCAAGAACTGGAACCCTCAGCATGTTTCTATTCCTGGGCCTTTGGTCAGAATCTTTTACCTTCTACCCAGACCTCTGTAGACGTCAAGTCTTTTTTTAAGTCAAGAAGCACTGTATTCCCCACCTCTCCCCCCAAGAGCTTTACTGAGGTATAGTTGATATATAACATTGAGTAAGATGGAGGTGTTACCTAACTTTATGGTAGACTTCAAGTCTTTCGTGAAGTGTTTTCCATGACATCTTAGCTAATACTTATATTTAGAATAGTTTTCTGAAAACCTTTGGAAATACCAGTGCAAACTTTTTACTCATGTCATCTTCCTGATACCTGGAACATGTCCTCCAAGATTTTTCTTCTTAGAGTGGGAACATAAGATGGCAGGAAACAGTGCACAGAAACATCCTTCCTTTTGATTGGTCTAGCTCCAAATATTTTTCTCTCAATCTGGATCAGTTTGTCTCTGTTATTATAGTAACCGCTCACTTGCTAGTGGTTACAGTAAATTCAAGTCTCTGGTCCTTCATTCATTCTAAAATATAAACTGCATTTGCAAATCTTTGTCCTTCTCAGTAATGCTTAATGTTGCTATAATCTGTCTTCGGTTCTCTTAACAGGCCAAAGTAACTTTATTTTATTTTGAAAATAGTTAAATTTATCTAGAATAATTGCAATTTTAACTAGATCATATAATACATTTTTAAACAAGTATAATAAGCTTGCTTTTTACACAGGCTTTAGTGTACTTACAAATCCCCAAATGAACAATTTTTAGAAATGTAAGTCAGACAATATATTTTCACTGTCTCAGATGCTTTGCTCTTGGATGCACTGTGTGAAACAATTCACTAGACATATCATTTATCATTTTTCTGGTTTCAGAATAACTCTGAGCCCACAGGTTTATACTCTATCCTTTCCATTGAACTAACTAACTAAAATCTATAGAATACCCTTGAACTAGCTGAAGAAATTTAAAAAATCTAGGAGTAGCAGAACAGTAAACATCAGAAAATTTTAGAAAATTCTGGAATATATGGTGGAGGCGAGTGCTAATAAACAAACTGAATAATGAGCAACTCCATGATGGCAAAAAGGAAGTTACCTAGAAGTAAGTGAAGAGTTTTACTCAGGATGACCATGGACAAATCCCCTCCCAGTTCAGAGCCAGAGAGACTGAAACTAAGACAGGATATGCTGCTTTGTCCCTAAGCATCATTTGATTCTAACCTCCCAATAAGAAGACAAGAGATGAGTGCTCAATCATTTCCTTAACTGAATGTCAGGGCAAGACAGAGAAGGAAGCATTCCCCAGGTAACTGCAGAGTGCCCCCCCAAAACTGAAGAAAGTCACTCTTCTCAGTAGCGAAATTTTAGTACACACTCAGCCTCCCCCAAATCTCCTGCCCTAATTCCCATTAACAGTTGCACCAAGTTCCATCCAACAAGGGTGGAAGCAAAAGCCAAGCCAGTGAGTAAGTCACAGGAATTTGGCTATTTTAACAAAATCCTCCTCACCGACTACCCAGGAGTAGCAACTGGTACAGCTCATGTGTTGAGTAAAATGCAGGTCGTTGTCTGTCAACCCAAGAGCCATTTCTGCCTCACGGAGAAAAAGAAAGTTGAAGAGAAACAACAATTTAAAGAATCAAATTGAGCAATCAAATAAAATGAGCTTCACCATATCATAGTAAATGCAAAAAAAACCAACATAATAATTTTACTCCCTAATTTCAATGAGATTTTAGAGGATATTATATGCATATGATAAAAATAAGCTGCTAGGAAAAGGAAACAGAGTAAAGAAAAAGTTGTTTAAAGTAAGTGAAAAGAACACTTAAAAGTCAACTCAGTGGAAGCACTGGATAACGGGGGCATCGCTGCTAAAAATCACATTAATTGATTAGAAAATCAATATGAAGAATTATTTTGACTATAGAGCAAAATAGAAGTTGGAAATTATGATAGATAACGTAGAAAATACAATATGTATAAAACAAAAACTAATAAAGAATAGGACTTACGATGAAAATATAAGAAAATGAAAACACTTAGGTTTATCGTGTGTAAGAAAATACTGATTCTTTAAATTCAAAAACCTCATTAACATCAACCAAAGGCGCCAAATTGAAAGAAGGTACATACCTTGACATCAAACATGTTTTGGGGGCTTCCCTGGTGGCACAGTGGTTGAGAATCCGCCTGCCAATGCAGGGGACACGGGTTCGAGCCCTGGTCTGGGAAGATCCCACACGCCGCGGAGCGACTAGGCCCGTGAGCCACAATTGCTGAGCCTGCGCGTCTGGAGCCTGTGCCCCGCAACAAGAGAGGCCGCGATGGTGAGAGGCCTGCACACCGCGATGAAGAGTGGCCCCCACTTGCCGCAACTAGAGAAAGCCCTCGCACAGAAACGAAGACCCAACACAGCCATAAATAAATAAATACATAAATAAAATATTAAAAAAAACAAACATATTTTGATGTGATCTGAATTCCACAGTGAAAGATGATATCTAACAAGTTTCAATATAAAGTTGAGAGTGATGGAAGCAGTGTTGTGCAAACCTGACAGAGTGGAGGACTTCTTGGCTTCAATGTCAAACGAGGAAATAATATAAAGTGAAGTTCACTGGTTTCTGTTTAAAAGATATCATGTCTTCTAAGGAGATATTTCTCCAAAGAAGAAATACAGATGGCCAATAAGCACATGAAAAGATGCTCAACACTGCTAATTATTAGAGAAATGCAAATCAAAACTGCAATGAGTTAGCACCTCGCACCAGTCAGAATGGCCATGATTAAAAAGTCTACAAATAACGAATGCTGGAGAGGGTATGGAGAAAAGGTAACCCTCCTACACTGTTGGTAGGAATGTAAGTTGGTACAGCCACTGTGGAAAACAGTATGGAGTTTCCTCAGAAAACTAAAAATAGAATTACCATATGATCCAGCAATCCCACTCCTGGGCATATATCTGGAGAAAACCATAATTCAAAAAGATTCATGCACCCCAATGTTCAAAGCAGCACTATTCACAATAGCCAAGATATGGAAGCAACCTAAATGTTCATCGACAGATGAATGGATAAAGAAGATGTGGTACATATATATACACAATGGAATATTACTCAGCCATAAAAAAGAATGAAATAATGCCATCTGTAGCAACATGGATGGACCTAGAGATTATCATACTAAGTGAAGTAAGTCAGACAGAGAAAGACAAATACCGTATAATATCACTTATATGTGGAATCTAAAATATGACACAAACGAACCTATCCATGAAACAGAAAATGAATCACGGACATAGAGAATAGACTGGTGGTTGCCAAGGGGGAGGTGGGGTAGGAGTTTGGGATTAGCAGATGCAAACTGGTATATATAGGATGGATAAACAACAAGGTCCTACTGTATAGTACAGGGAACTATATTCAATATCCTGTGATAAGCCATAATGGAAAAGAATATGAAAAAGAATGTATATATATGTATAACTGAGTCACTTTGCTGTATAGCAGTAATTAACACAACACTGTAAATCAACTATATTTCAATTAAAAAAAAAGATATCATGTCTCCATAATTTAAAAACATGATAATAATAAAATATTATAAAACTAGCAAGATTCAAAATTATGTAACTCAAGTGTTATTTCTGAAAACATTATTTGAGGAAATACTCCAGCCAAATGGGAAGAAAAAGAGTCAGGATGAGGGATTCAAAAAAGAAAAACAATAAATAGCAAATGGTGAGTAAAAATAATCTGGTAAGACAAGTACTTATGCCTAAACAATTGCTGAGAAGTCTGTTCTGGAACAATACAAATAATTAGAAGAGAATTTCGTAATTTATTAATTCAGATTATTTTTTAACAGGATTTAAGATGAAGAAAGAAAACTTTATCAATCAATAAATATAAGACAAATTAATTAATTGAAAGGAAACATTAAAATAATGATGAACAGATAAAAAGGGGAACAAATACATAAAATAACAATGAAAGTGGTCTAATGACCGTACTAAACAGGGACTCAGAATTACCTACTACTTTTTTCCCCTCTTCCCTTCAAGCCTGACACACTTCAAATCACATTCCAAATTCCAGATAGAAATGTTATTTATAATAGATTGCTTCATATTGAAAAAAGGTATAAATCACTGAAAATGTTATAATAGTTAAGGACATATATAAAAGGATGTTAAAAATAGTGTGACTCCTAGATCAGTTTTGGTCAAAGGACAATACAATTATAGCAATTACCTACCTAAAAACTTTTCAATAATTATGCTCTTTTTATCCTCCTTTCTGCACTGCCTAGTAAATCTAGTACATATTAATTGAAATGATAGTAATGAATATTCTTATTTCATTCCTAATCTCAGTGGAAATTTTTCAGTAATTCACTAAGTATGTAGTTTGTCATACGTTTTTTGTAGACATTCCTTTATTAGATTAAGTCCATCCACTTTATTCGCACTTTGATAAGAATGTATTGCTTTTATAAACAATATATGGGAGTTGACTTGTGCTGAATGCTTTTTCAATATCTATTGAGATGATTAATACGTTTTTTCCCTTTTAATGTGGTACAGTGATTAACTGTTAAATTTAAAACTAATTTTTATTCCTATATTAAGTTCAACACTGGCCTTGATGTAATGATTATTTTTATGTGTCACTGGATTTAAATGCTAATATTGCATCTATGTTTATGAGATAGATCAGAATATAATTTTCTTTCTTTAGTCCTTGTAAGATGTGGTATTGAAGATGATGCTGTCCTTATATAAAATAGTTAAAAACTATTATTTTTCCTATTCTCTGGAAGAATTTCTTTTCAACATTGGTATTATTCTTTCTTAAATGTTTGATAAAACTAACTGGGGAAACTGAGTTTTGAAGTTTTCTTAATTTGAAAATTCTTATTAATCTAATCTCCTTAATAGAGACAGAATTTTTTTTTTTTTCCTTGAATCCCTGAGTCAGTTGTGGAATGTTGTCTTTCTCAAGGTATTTTCCCTTTCTATCTACTTTTTAAAATTCTTTTGCACAATGCTATTAAAAACATCCTCTCCATATCTTTTTGATGTACATAGTCTGAAGTTATTTCCATTTTTCATTCCTGTTATTGATAGTTTATGCCTTCTTTCCTTTGATTTGATCAGTCCTGTTTAGGGTATTTTCACTTCTATTAATGTTTTTAAATTGACAGTAGTAAGCTTTGTTGATTTTCTCTTATTTATTTGTTTTACATCTCAGTTTCTACTTTTACTTTTAAAATTTCCTCTTGCTATTTTCTTTGGAATTAATTTGCTGCTGTTTTCTAGATTCCTAAGAGGCATACACAGATTTTCAATCTTTCTCCTTTTCTAAAGTATAAATTTAAAGTTACTTATTTTCCTCTGAACATGGCCTTAACAATATTTCATGTGTTTTAATATACTTTGTTATTAATAATTAATATTATTATCATTTTTATTCAATTCAAATTATTTTCTAATTTGCACTGTGATTTCTTCCTTGAATTACAGGCTACTTAGCACTTGTTTAATTTACAAATTTGGGGATCCTTCCTTCTTTCCTTCCTTCTTTTTTTCATTTGTTGGTTTTACTGATAAGTTGGGTTGTATCATGGCCAGGGACCATGATTTCCATCTTTGGACTTTTATTGAAACTTATTTAAGAGCCAGAATAAGATCTTGGGTGCAGTATTCTTACAGGTCAGCAAGGCCATTTGTTAATCAAATTGTTTAAGCTTCCAAACACTTGGTGATTTTTATCTACATGGTTCATGAGTAACTGAGAAAATTCTCTTACAATTTTTTACTATGAATGTGTATTTATCTGTTTCCTTCAGTTTTTGTCATGTTTGCCTTATGTAATTTGAGGCTATGTTATTAGTGCAAATGCAAAGTTATAACGCTTCATAGTGGATTTAACCTTTTTTTTTTTAATGATATACTCCTCCTTATGTCTACTAATATTTATTGACTTATAGTCTGCTTTATCTGATATTAGTTTAGCAACACCAGGCTGGTTTTTGTCAATATTTGTATAGTATAACATTTTTCCACCTCTTTACTTTCACGCTTTTTGCATTATATATTACAGTTCTGACTCTTCTAAGGAGAATAATAATAAGATTTTTAAAAATCTCAATGACAGCCTTTGTGCTTTAATGGTACTTAATGCATTTACTTTAAATGTAGTTACTGATATATTTAAGTTTAAATCTACCGGTTTTTTTTCAATTTGCTTAACCTTTTGGACAGACCAATGGTTTTGTTCTGCTTTGTTTTTGTGCTATTCTTATTTTCCTATAATGTTATTATACATACTTCAATCTTTGCTTAGTGATCATCATAACACAGCATACTTATTTTAGTTTAATAAATTGGCGCTTTTGCCACTTCTTTAAAAATGCATAGACCTTAGCACTTTTTAACTCCCTTTATTTGTCTCCTGCCTTTTGGGGCTGTAACTCTAATTCTGTATATACGTTTAATCCCTACAAGAAAATATTATCATGGTTTCACTTCTATTTACTCAAATATTTACCCTGTCCTTTGTTCTTCACTTCTTTTTTGCAATTTCATATTTTTCTAAAACTTCTCTCAGATTCTTCTATCTAACTGCCTTTGTTGTTTTCTTTATTATGGGTTTTGTAAGCCATGACACTTGTTCACAAAAGTGGCTGGCAGAGGCAGCAGCAGAAAATATTTTTCTAACTGTCATTTGTGATTGTTATGGGATTGAGTGTGTTGCTCTAGTTACTTGATCTGAGGGAAATGTGTTTTATCAGCAAGCACTCTTCCATGGCAAAGAGAATCAGACTAGGGTTTAACCCATGTGTGAAAGTGAAGAGACTGCTCAGTACATGTGACCTCTCACACTATTAGATGAGACTATGGCAACAGATGGAAATGTAGTGTGAAGGTTTCTCAAACACTTCCAGGCTTAGTTAGACATAATGAGGTAATAGAAGTTGGTCTGTCTTTAATGCTTGTTCTACCTATAGGTTTAGAGGTTTCGCTTTACTCTGTTTCCTGTTTTTGTCTCCCCAATTGTCTTTGGATTTCCCTAAGAATGCCTGATTAAGCAGAGTCTACACACCCCAGCGCTTTTAGTTGGAATCCAGTATTACATTACTAAAGCCCTATTGTGGTGGTGCTAAGATGTGGGGGGGAGGGAGCATCCTATAATCCTGTGATAAATTTCAGTCTTTTAGGTCCTATGTCTCACTCAATTTTAAATAAGAAACATATCCCCTCAAAAGACAACTCACAAGTTTGTATATTCATCTATAAAAGTCAAGGTACAAATGACACAAGAAAGCAAGGAAACATCTTCTTATTCTTTAACAGATATAATCTTTTTTCCCTGAAATTTCACCAAAACTAATTTCTAATTATTGAGAAAATTATTCATTTAACCTCTGTTGTCTCATAGCCATTGTACATTGGACTTATCCAGGAAGTCTTAATACATTTTCCTTGGCCACACTTCAGATTTACAGAAGCAGAAATCCTTGAACTGGAGTTAGAGGAGCTGAATGTTTCAACAGCCACCTATGCAATCTCAGTAATGAGTCGTATTTAGGAATAAGTGGATTAGATATCACCCAAGAACCCTTCAGTTATTCAAGATGCTATGATATAAGATTCTAAAGACTTTATATTAGCTAGCTCCAAAACAATTCACTTAATGTTTAAAAGCAACTTAGAGATCATATAATGCAGACTTTTCATTTTATTCTATAAAGGAAGTCCAATAGAAATTGGCTGATTTGCCTAAACTTCCAAAATGAGTTATGAATATGAAAACCAAGACAAAGCTCAGCTTGAATCATGAGGCGTTTAGTGTCTTTAGAGCCAGAAAAAATCAGTAACAAGATTAAAACAGACTGCTTTTACTTGGTATCCAACTTTAACTTGACTGAATGTTATTGTATCTTATCATGGCTTTTGATCCTAAATCTCCTGATTGATCATTTTAACCTACCTAAGAGTCTCCAGATACCATTTTATACAATACCTCACACATATCAGGTTCACAAACCATGTTGAAGTTGCTCTAAACACTATGATCAATCAAACTGATTACACATCCAAATATATTTTCCCCAACACCAACAACTACTGATAGTGGAAAAAACGTCCTTATCTCATTACACTTACAGTTCACGTAAGTAACGCGTATTCCCAAAGCCCTGGGTATTTGCTTACTAAATTTCTCAAGTGAGCTTCTGAGAATTAACTTCTGGGATTCAATCTCACACACCAGTGTATGTTTAAAAACTCTACTTAGAGTTGGAAGTATTCTACTTAGCACAAGTTTTATTAGAAATAACGGAAAAGTTATTTATTTGAGTGCATTAGCTGCACATTCCATCTACTTCAAACTATAGCCACAAAAATCCTTTTTGTCAGACCACCACTGCACTTACCACATCACATGATTATTATCTTAAACCAAAGATGCATTATGGGTGTTCTTAAAAATTAGTTTAGAGCCAAGCAATCAGGCATTTTTAAGCAAGTCCTAGGATAATATCATGAATATATTTTCCACAAATATAGGGGCTTCATAAAAGAAATTTGCAGGGAAAAAGGGAAAAGGAAACATTTGTTTTTCTTGCAACAGGGCAGAGATAATTGTGGCCACTTGTGGGGTATTCTGTGTTATAAAAAGCCTTACAATTCTGACTTGATCCTAGGGCACATAGGGTTAAGGATAGATGTGCCTCTTAAAGTTCCTAGATTCATGAAATTGCACATTACTATTTAATGAAGAACTTAAATTACATATCTCTGTAGAGGTACAAAGATAGATGAAAGTATATCAGAAAAAACAAACAGAACTTTGATTATAACGGTATGAAGAAACATCCCTATAAAACTACAGACTTAGTTTAATGGAAATCTTACACTACAACATGTTATTGTGATACAAAATAATGATTTACAGCAGAGATAAAATATTCATTTTCCTTATTTTTCTTTCAAAATAATTAGAAAGGTAGCGCAGAGTAACTGAAAAAGTGGGAACTCTAAAGTCATATGAACCTGGATTCAATCCTGTCTTGGATATTTAGCACTTACGTGCATCTGTTAAATTTATTTGACATATTTGAATCTATTTTCCCATGTGTGGCAAGAGTGATACCCATGCCTAGAAGGATTGTTTTAAATATATTCAAAGCTGCTAGCATAACATCTGGCTCATGACCACCTATTCATTCAATACATGTTTAAAAAAAAGAGTCTGCAATATTCCAGTCATTGCTTTAGGCCTTGTTTATCAAGAGAATAGAAAAGATAGAATAAAGCCAACAAAGGTACAATGTGACCTAAAGAACAATAAAAAATTATTAAAAAGCAAAAACAAAACAAGTAAGAAGATAGCATGTGAAAGGGTGGTCAAGGAAGGGCTCTTGGGAGATGTTGTCTGTAAGGAAACTAGATGGAAAAAAGGGGGTGTGCTTTGTAGATATCTGGAGCAAGAGGCTTCCAGGCAAAGGCAAGAGTCCATAAATAGCATATGTACTGCATCTGTTGGAGGACAGTGAATTTGTAGAGGTTCTAATAGGTCCCTAGAATGTAAAGTAGGAGACAACATCACAAAGAGCATACATGCAGTAAATTCTATAGCTAAGAACTAGGACACGGGGATCAGACTGTCTGTCTATAGCCTGTGGCAAGTCGCTTAACCTTCTGAGTTTAGGTTTACTCATTTGTAAAGTAAACCTCCTAAGGTGGTTGTAAGAACTAAATGTGTTAATAAATAATAAAGTGCTGGCACATAGCAAACACCAAAGACTCATATTTTTTAAATTAATACCAAACATAGAATAGAGTATCATGCTTCCCCTATTGGAAAATCAACTTCCATTTACCAAGAATATAGTCCAATGAGAATTCTTGGATTAACATTTTGAAATACATTTTATTTGTGTGAATCTTATGGGTGTTTTCTATTTTGAAAATATGTCTTTCCTGCTCTTCTCTTGTTTTATTTTTAGGTTTCTTTTAGATAGAGTAAGTATTTTATTTCCAAACTATAGAAATCTTACTTAAGAGCTCTGCTATGTCTTGAACATCAGTGAGCTATACAAACAAACATTTTGAAAATTGATGAATCATAAAATTCAAAGAAGAATTTTAAAATTCAAGAATAAATAGTTTTGATGTCTTCTTTTTGAAAACTTTTTACAGTAGGGTTGAAGATTTTATCTACTTTAAGCATGACTGGAATTTGGCATTCAAATAAAATGCAGATCTCATAGCCTATAATAATGCCTTTTGTATTTAGACTATGAGTTTGCTGCTTGCTTTCTCATGCATTTTCCAACCCAATCCTGACAACAGTACAGTGAAGTGGGCATCATTTCCCCTACTTTAAAGAGGTAAAACCTAAGAGTCATACAGAGTTAACTTAAAATCACTGTGAGGTTAAATGTTAGAGGTAGAACTCAATCTTAGATGTTTTAAGTCCAACACATATTCCCTATTGTTATGGTCTGAATATTTGTGTCTCCCCAAAATTCATGTGTTTAAATCCTAGCTCCCCCCAAAGTGATGGTATTAGAAGGTGGGTCATTTGGGGTCTGCTTAAGTGATGAGGGTAGAGCCCTCCTGAATGAATTTAGTGCCTTATTAAAGAGGCTCCAGAGAGATCTCTAGTTGCTTCCACCATGTCAGGATACAAGAAGTCTGGACCCAGGAAAAGGGCCCTCGCCTGACCACGTTGGCTCCCTGATCTTGGACTTCCAGTCTTCAGTACTGTGAAAAATAAATTTCTTATGTTTATTAGCTACCCGGTCTGTGATACTATGCTATAGCAAGACACCTATCCAAAAACATCTACTGCTTTCTGTTAGTTTTGCAAGCACCCAGTCTACCATAAAGCTCACACTAATGGCTTCAGCTCACTGATTTTACTAGTCATATAACATACAATTGGGTTTGTGTTTTATAACTTTGTATATAATATTATCTCTTCCAAATGATTATAAACTCCCTGAGAGGACTGAATATTATATACATATATGTATATTTAATCTTTCAGAGTCTATAAAATGGGTATGAATATAAAGGGGTTATTTGGAAAATCTTTGATAAGCAAATTAAAAATATCTGCACTTGGAAAGATTACAGGATTTAGAGCTACAAAGATTGAGACTGAAATCTGTTCTTTGCCATTTCCTAGATCTATGATCCTGAGCCTTATCTTCATCTTTAAATAAGACTAATAATTTTCTTCTACCATAGTCATTATATGGATTGAATGTGTAGAGGAGCAAAAATAACTTTCCCTCTACCCTTCTGAGTTTTTAGCTGAAACCACTTAGTAAAACACAGAATAATAAGAGAAAAAACAAACAGAAGTTTATTAAGATGTATACCTCATATACATGGGAGATACCCAGCGAAAATGAATAACTTCTCCAAGTGGCTTAGAATTCTAGCTTAAATACCACATTAATAAGGAAAGGGGAGGGAGGATGTAGATCTTTTAGGGGAGAGTACAAAGCTTGTCTAGGTGTTGGGTCAACTTCTACTCTACTCTCCTGTAATAAGGGTCAATCTTCCCTGGCTGATGAGACTCCTGGGAGGGGCCTTATGACAATTGAGTTCTTTTGGGGGGATTTGTTTTTAGGCAGATAAGAAGAGTTCAGAGTAAGCCTCTCCCCACATTTGCTGTTTTTCCAGTGCCAATAGCTCAAAATAATATATCAAAGGGACACATTTGGCATTGGCACATCCCGAACTCCTACAGTCATATTTTGGGGTGGCCTATTCTGCTACCCTTCAAATGTAAATCATCTACCATGATCTTGGACACATTATGGCCATTTCAAAGGTATTGGTGTTCCTAGTCCCCCCACCCCTCACATCTGTTGGAATAAACTGAACGAATATTACATGTTATATTTTGCAACAAAAATAAGCTCATCTTTAATTTAGTATCCCAAAGACTCAGTAACGCTCTTGGTTTATCTTTCAAGTTATTTAGTTTTGAGAAGAAAAATATGCTTTTCGCCCTTAGTAGCAGACTGTGCTCCATTTCACTTATAATTCAAATTTAGATTTTCAATTCTTCCTTTCATTTAAATAATCTTTGAAAGGATTCTTCCAGGACGCTCATCCAAGAATAGGAGAGATATGGGAGAGGCATGAGAAAGTCTTTACATATAATGCCATATAATTATCAAAACTATACACCTTAATGTATAGGGTGGATAGTGTCTGGTAATTTTCTAAATTTTTATAAAACTTTTGAAGTCATCTGTGGCAGCCATGAGAATGTAGCTTGCAGAGCCACACCTATAGAGAGACTAATTAAGAGCCCTAGCCATTACAATCTGAAATTCATTGCAATGTTTTTGCCAAGATCCCACTTCCCAAGAGCTGCTCCCAACCAATGACAGTGTGGCAGGGCTGCTAAGGCAGACCCATTCCTGGAAGACTCGGAACTCCTTAAAGGATTCTGACCTTGTCCAAACTTTATTAAACTGTACTGCAGTCTAGGAAAATTCTACCCAACCTTCCCTCCCTTTCTGCTTCACAAAACGTTGAATTTACATCACAGTTTACTTACCCTCCCTGTCTTTTCTGACATCTCCCCTATTTCCTTTCCAATAGGTGCTTCCCTAATAAAATTCTTCCACATTTTACCCTGGCCTACAATTATAGAAGGTCAAGAGAAGCAGTATTCTTTACACTATTTAGAGATTATTCATCTGTCAAGAAAAATACTGTTAGTATTTTGGTCATCCATACACTGATGTCACTTTCTGCTTTATACTGCTTTGTTTTCTTCCCAAAATTTTATAAACATGTATCTTGTAAGATTAGACTTAAACTTGTATCACTTTTTAAGTATTTAAACTTTTTAATCTTGTACCACAGATTTAAAATGCAGTTTTCTATTTCCCAATATCTCTCATCTAGTCTTTTTAATCCTAACTATTTAAGAAAATAGCAAGGCACTAAAGAAGGAACAAAAAACAAAACTTTGTTCAGGTATTTCTGCAGATAGCCTCATTTTATTACAGTTGTGCCAATGTTTCTAGATAGTAATTTAAAGGGGGAAACTGAGTATATGAGAACAAAATAAGTAAAAGGTATGCTTTGTGTCATGGCAATCAATAATATTCAGAGAGATTATTCTGGGACTCTGAAAGTGCTAACGGGTAACTTAGTGTCAGACAAATATTTGATAGCATCAATAAAACATCTGATAATAATGATATTCTTTCATGGGCTTCCTAGACAACTAACCCTTGCCTCTCATTAAAATAAAGTCACACTGTTAAGAATTAAGTGGAGGCTTCCCTGGTGGCGCAGTGGTTGAGGATTTGCCTGCCAATTCAGGGGACACGGGTTCGAGCCCTGGTCTGGGAAGATCCCACATGCCGCGGAGCAACTAGGCCCGTGAGCCGCAACTACTGAGCCTGCGAGTCTGGAGCCTGTTCTCCGCAACGAGAGGCTGCGATAGTGAGAGGTCCGCGCACCGCGATGAAGAGTGGCCCCCGCTCACCGCAACTAGAGAAAGCCCTCGCACAGAAACAAAGACCCAACACAGCCAAACATAAATAAATAAATAAATAAAAATTTAAAAAAAAAAAGAATAAAGTGGTGCTTTCTGAAAAACAGTCAAATAATATGTTACTAAAAAACCTCCTTTGACTACAGTGTACTTGGACTAGAGACTCCATGAAACTCTAAAATGTACAAATTACTTCTATAAGGGATGTGCCACAGATGTGCCAAGATCAAGAGATGTACCCTTAGCTCAACAGCTGGGCAGGAGAGACTGATCCCAAACAGAACCAAATTACAAGCCCGGGGGGGACGTCATAGCTGGAATTTAAGCACGTTTTTACGGAGCACATCTCTAAAGGAAGCTGTGACTTTATTTCCTGCATGTCACAAAATTCACTCCTCCAAACTGACACACCCATCAAAGACATACTTCAGTCCCTTTTCACCCTTTCGTCAATGTTGTCTAGGCAGCTATTATAGTTCATCTCTTGTTTGACACCCTGAAACAAAAGCAGAGATCTCTCAATTTTCATTCCTTTTCATACACCTACAAGTTGATCTATTCCTAGAAAATCATCCTGCATAGATTAACACCACTACTCTTGATTTAAGTCAGAGTAATGTGTTTTCTTCAGAGAGCTATCAGAGGGAAAATAGGAAACAGGATGGAGTCAACTTCCTGTTGATGCCTAGGAATATCGAAGAATACATCTTCTAGGTGTGAATAAGGATTGATTAAATTTATTTTTGAAATTCATATAGCTGAAAAATTGTATAGGTGAATTCAAAACTAGGTCGCATTTAGAAATGATTTATTGTACCTAGTTAGGTCACTGGAGAAGAAGAGATGGAACTTGCTTCAGAATCCCTGTGTAAATAATTGTATTAATTAATTCTATCTTTAATAATGTGTTGCAAAACTTATTTCATTCTTGTTCCAAAATTAATAATCACACATTAATACTAAATCTGTTTGCTGTGCCCACAAAGTCCAAAGTTAAGCATCCATTCAGGTATTTTTATATATAAATACCAGGATAAGTCAATCCAAACTGACTCTTTCTGTCAAGATACTTCTGCCCAGACTTGGCCAATCCAGGTAAACTGCTTTCTTTACGAATTCATTATAAACTGTTAATGTGTGTCACTTGCTACACACAAGTAAGTTTAGCTTTCAGGATACAAACATAGTATCCAGAAAGTCCATGCCTTTAGGAAATTCGCAGTCCAGTGTGTGTGGGGGGAAGGGAGGAGGGAGAGGATGGTCAAGAAACATAACAAATAGTAATTGTACATTGTGTTCTGAGACAAGTGTTTATAATGAGGTGTGACAGATTGAGACTGGTTCATAGAGGTGGCTCAAATTAAATGCATGGAAATTTCCCCCCAGAATACAAACTGAAGACATTCCACACAAAAGGAATGGCAGTTACAAAACAGAAGTGCTAGCTATTGTATGTTTTAGGAAAGGCACACTGTTCAACTGTCAAGAGTATAGAAGGCCATGCAGGATAATAGGGAGGATTAAGAACAGGAAGCTGAAAGCGGAGAGCACACTATTAAGAGCCATGCGCACCATGCTAAGTGAACTGAATTTTATCCTTTGGTGGTAAGATATGATTGAAGACTTTTAAATTGGGGAACACTAGCTTAAAACATATAGTTCAGCCAAATTATTTGAGATAATTGTTTAGAAACTATAGTAACTGCAACCACAAAGAAACAGGCTTCAGTTCCACAATCTCTACTTCACTGTTTTCTCTGTTTTTCATCTCTTAGGTCCATTTCCAGGGATAATAAAAATTCTCAGCAAATTAGAAATAGAAGGAAACTTTCTCAACCTGAAAAAAAAGCATCCAAGGAAACCCTTCAGATAATATTATCCTAACGGTGAAAGACTGAATGTTTGTCATCTAGAGCTCAGGCTCAGTAGTTGTGGCGCACGGGCTTAGTTGCTCCGCGGCATGCGGGATCTTCCCGGACCAGGGCTCGAACCCATGTTCCTTGCACTGGCAGGCAGATTCTTAACCACTGTGCCATCAGGGAAGCCCACTTGCAAAGTATTTAAAATTGCAGAACATATAAACACTTGGGCCATAATGGTCATTAAAAAAAAAAAAAATCACTCCACACTGAAACCTGTAAGCTTGACAAATCTGTAACAGATAAAAGAATGAATAAACCTTGGGAGACATATATTGCTTTACATACTGAAAACTAAACCTAATTGCCTCATAAATAACCAAGCAAAATACACAAGCAATAATCTTAGGCCTAAATTAAAGTTGTTAAACTGATTATGCTGAAATAAACAGATGTCCATATGAGCTTCATTTTGAAAAACACAATCTCTCCATTTTTATTTTATTTAGCAAGATTTTCACTGTGCCTATCTGCTTCAAGTCTGATAATTTCAGCCAGCAGTTTATTGCATATAATTTTGCCAGTGATCTAGAAATTCTCCATGTAGCTAAAAAGATATACTTATTATTGCTGATCTTAGCCTAGCAATGGCTCCCAATGAGGCAAAACTGCCATGTCTTCTAGGAGGGGTCAACGATGGGCTAAAAGGTATGTATTCTTAAATTGCCATCATCACAATATTTGAGATTTTCTTGAGTTAACTTTGTCCTCTTCTAATAAGCATTAATATCTTTCAGAATTACAGATGTATATAGAAACTAAAACAAGAAAAAATATATTCTAGCTTGAAAGATTTATTGATTCTGGATGTATATAACCTGCCATTATGGAAAACAGGAAGTTTACGTTATCAATGTCAAAATTTTCAGTTTATTATCATTTGAAACATTTATAATTGTATTTTGTTTTATGCTCATGTTCAGAATAGTATGAGCTCAAAAAGGGAATAAAAGGAATAGAACAGAACAGAGTAAAAAAAAATCCCAGATTTTTTTTTGCGTGTGGAGGGTGGCGGTGGAAGGGAGTCCAGCACTATTTTATTTATACACTAATTACTACTCCATTCACCTAGAGGAGTTGAGGTTTCATGGCAGCTCTTCCTCCATCTACATGGTTCAGATAGTTGATTTTCTTGCATTATTCTACCAGTAATTAAGACAGCTGATCAAATACTCCAGGATAAAAACGGTAGCTTCGGGCTTCCCTGGTGGTGCAGTGGTTGAGAGTCTGCCTGCCAATGCAGGGGACACGGGTTCGAGCGCTGGACTGGGAAGATCCCACATGCCGCAGAGCAACTAGGCCCGTGAGCCACAATTACTGAGCCTGCGCATCTGGAGCCTGTGCTCCACAACAAGAAAGGCCGCGATAGTGAGAGGCGCGTGCACCGTGATGAAGAGTGGCCCCCGCTTGCCACAACTAGAGAAAGCCCTCACACAGAAACGAAGACCCAACACAGCTATAAAATAAAAAATAAATAAATTAATTAATTAAAAAAAAAAAAATGGACGAAGACCAAAAAAAAAAAAGGTAGCTTCAGTAAACAAACATGACTAAAACAAGCAGTGGCACAAATGACTTAAACACAATTTCCTCTAAATCCTGAATGAAGGAACAAGAGTGTGAACATGTTTCACACTGAAGAATCACCAGCTCTCTGAAATTCCCATGCTACTGATAGATTTAATTTAATATCACCATTAATTTAATTAAAGTAGCTAATATTTGTTTACAATTTGATAATGCATGTGGAGTTTTTCTCAAATATTTGCTATAAATTTCAGAACAGCTCTAGTTGCTGTTACCCTAATTTAACATGTGAGAAAATGGAGGCTCTGAGAGATGAAGCCACTTGCCTGTGGTTGTGCAAGTAGACAGTGTAAAGCCAAATTCAAACACAACTGGTTTTACACCACGTACGCTAGAAACAATGCTCATTTCATTCTACTACCTCATCTCATATTTTCCTGCCTTTTGCTTGATAATATGTGACCTGAACTTTAACTAAACTGTTACTCCAACTTTTCTTTGAATATTGTCAAAAGAAAGTATCTCTTGATACTGAAGAGAAATAGTTTGAGACACTGATGGATTTTAAATTCCTCCAAACCATTAAAAAACATAATTTTCCTTAAATGGCTATAATGTCTAACTGGGAAAAAAAACCCTTTCAGATATAAAGATAATGATTGTTTACAGAAAAGATAAATTCTGTATATATGGATGGTGTGAGGTGAGTGAGTTGAGTATGGCTTATTCTCAACCAGCCTCATTCATAACATTATTTAAGCTCCTGACTCAGGAAAATTTATATATATATATCACAGGTCTTTCTGCAAATATCATTCTGGAGCTGAAGGGCCTTCTGCATCCATAACTTTTCTCTTTTTAAACAACGTTTCTCATTTGGCAATGCTTATTAACTTACCTCTCTACCATCTAAAAGCCAACTTATTTCTCTCTAGCTTATTTTAAACAACCACCTAAGCTGACTCCCCTCCACAACTTCATAGTGATATGGTCACCTAGTTCATGTTTTGACATCTGCTACTTTTTCAGGCAGTTTACCCCATCTTTGGAATACTCTGAGTAAAAAATGTTTCTTCTTACATTCAACTGAAAGCCACGTATCTATGGTTTTATCCATTAAGCTACCCAAATCAAATCTGGTCAGCATTACTGGTTTTCCTTACTTCTCAGTTTTCTAATTCATCTAATTACAGCATAAGAAAAACATAAACAAAACACAAAATATAACATGAACATTTCTGTATTATTAAAAAGTATTGGCTAATTTTTTTGGCTTAATAAGGAGAAGGGATTTTAAAAGAGTTTCGAACCCTTTCACAGAACATAGAGAATAACTGAACACAAATGAGATTTAGCAAGAGTTGAAACCAGGGAAGGTTCAGACTGCTGGCTGGATAATTTTGAAGAACACTGCACAATTTTGAAGAATACTGCATGCTGCTTCCTCTAGAGTGGGTCTTGGCTTCCTTTACTGTCTCAAGATACAACATCCTTCAGAAAAATCTTCATGGAAAGAACATTTTCCCATTTTTCTTCTAAAATTTCGCCTGTTGTTCTCTTGTTCTCATTCAAACTGATATATGAACAACTATACTCCACTCTTTTGATTCAGGTCTCCTTCCTTTCTTTGAAAAACCTACAAAGAAAACAATAAGCAAAGCCCTCTTTGGCCCACTGACCCTTGTTTATAGATTAAAAAGTCTGGAATCAGGAAAAACAATGGAGTGTGAAAGAATATATGTATTAGAAATACGTCAAGTATCAGTCTGTACCTTACCTAACCAATTACAGAACAGGGATTATCCCTGTCAGCCATAAAAATAATTATAATGTATTATGAATGCCTTGACGTCCAATTTGTTCTTATTATCTTTCCACAAGTACAGACTGATTTTATATAAGCCCATTCTGTCAGGTAAATATATCCAAGTGAGCCACAGGATTTTGTCATTAGACGGCTTATTTTGTCTTTACTCTTTCTGGTAGCTCTTGTGATATGGAGTCTATAATTATAGTTTAGGTGTGACTTCTATTATTTTATTTTACAGAACAGTTCAGAGTTGTAAGAATTTTGAAGTCATTTAGTTCAAGCTACTTATATTTAAAATGAAAAAAAAAATCTAGAGAGAGTAGATGCTTTTGCAAAGTTTAGTTCAAATACCATTAAGTAGTACACAGGATGGAAGTCTACTTTTTGTACTTATTCCACATTCTTTCTACAATACTGACTCTTTGTATACTGCATATTGTGTATGTAAAATTCAAAACAAGAAAATCGGATGACTCACACAATATCACTTTAGATCCAAACTTGGTAATTTTGGAACAAGAGAAAATGACTTATCACCTCATCCTCATCCTCTAGCTCTTCCTTGGCCAACAACTTCAGTAACTTCCCTCCTCTGCTACCAGTTCAACTCTTTTAGTTCTTCTCCAAGAACCCTGAACTAAGGCCACAGACACTGAAGGTCCTCCTGTTTTGTTTTGTTTTAAATAAATTTATTTATTTATTTGTTTTTATTTTTGGCTGTGTTCAGTCTTCGTTGCTGTGTGCGGGCTATCTCTAATTGCAGCGAGCGGGGGCTGCTCTACGTTGCAGTGCGTGGGCTTCTCATTGTCGTGGCTTCTCTTGTTGCAGAGCACGGGCTCTAGGCACGCAGGTTTCAGTAGTTGTGGCACGTGGGCTCAGTAGTTGTGGCTCGCGGGCTCTAGAGCACAGGCTCAGTAGTTGTGGTGCACGGGCTTAGTTGCTCCGCGGCACATATGTCGGATTTTCCGGGACCGGGGCTCGAACCCATGTCCCCTACATTGGCAGGCAGATTCTCAACCACTGCGCCACCAGGGAAGCCCCGGTCCTCCTGGTTTTAATGTGCTAAAGGCATCAAACAAAGCCAGAGAATAGCTCAGAGCAATAGAATTCTAACCCCAAATGGAATCATCATCTATCTTGGAATGAGGCAGGTCTAGTACCTCAAAAGACAGAAATCAGCCAATATGTCTGGTCTACTCAGCAGTTTTTTCTTTCTTTAAAAAAAAAGGGGCATGATTTATATATAATACAATGTACAGTTCTTAAGATGAGTTTTTACAAGCGTGTAATCACCATTCCAAATAATATATGAAACATTTTCCTCACTCCAGAAAATTCTTTACCCTTTCGATCATAATTCCCACTCTTCCCCACTCACTGACTATCATCATAGACTGGTTTTGCTAGTTCATGTGTACCTTATGGGAATTTAATTTCACACTGTGATGTCTGTGTGTATGTGTGTGTCTCTAGATTCTTTCACTAATGTCTCTGCTACTGCATGTATCTCTAGTGAATTCCTTTTTTTGTTTTTTTTTTAATTGCTGGGTACTATTTCATTGTATGAATACATCACAATTGTGTTTATCCATTTTCCTATGGTTTGACATGTGGGTTGTTCTCAGTTTTATTTTGTTTTACTTTATTTGTTATTATATATAATACTTTTATGAAATTTTTGTACAACTGCTTTTGTGGGCATAACTTTCATTTTTCTTTGGGAATGTCTAGGAATAGGATTGTTGGACCATGGAGTTGATTCATGCTTAACTTTGTAAGAAACTACTAAAGAATTTTGAAAGTTTACTGAACTAGTTGTAATATTTTACCCTCCCACCAGCAAATTTGTATTTTTCCACATTCTTATGAACATTTCATGTTTTCAATCTTTTATTTTAGCCATTCTATTAGATGTGGTGTCTCACTGTGTGTGTGTGTGTGTGTGTGTGTGTGTTTGTGTGTGTTCTGCTCTGAATGATTATTTTTCTTTCACAAGAGAAATGAAATCAACAACTTCCAGTATTTCATGCACTTGTACACTTTGGAGAGCAGACTATACCATCACCTCAGGCAATATCCTGTCTTCCCTGGAATTCTTATAGATTAATGACTCAGAGATTAATCTCAAATAGTTTTGACTAAGCAGAACACATTTTTTAAAAGAATTAAAAATATTGCGAGTTCCTAATGTTTTATTTGCTTTATAATTAGCATACTCAACTAGAACATATGCTACAAATGTGAAAATGTCTTTACCTTGTGTTTTTATAAAACTTAGATAGAACACCACATGTATACCAGGTGCTGATTCATATAATGTATTCATCTTATGTAACTGCTAGTTAATTTGTATCCGTTGATATCCATCATGATCCTGCTATATAGTTTGAAGTGTTTACTAAAAAGAGGGAAGTGATTCTTCTCTAAAAATATTCTCACCACATGGAAAGGATTTCCCCCTATTTCAAGAAGCCTAAGAAAAGAGTTCTACCAATGCAATGTGTACCTTTTAGCTCAAAATCAATACCGAAATGGGTTCAGTTAAATATTATCTTTTCCCTCTCCCTTTGCCTGATATCTGATAGAAGTTTAATCAGCTCTGAAACAAATCAATCATAAGCAAAATAAGAGAAGCTCGGTAATGGATAAACAACAACAAGAGCACAGCAGCGTCAACAACAAAACATGATTATCCAGACTAAATACTGAGAAGCTCCTCAGGCCTCCTAATTCTCTAGAATTTGAGCTATTTTTTAGAGAGATTTTTCGAGTGTCACTATATTAAGGAGCAAGCTAAAGCTACTTCCCTTAGAAAACACACAGTCTAAAGAAAGAAGAGAGGACCTGCAAATTACACATGTTTTTAAGAGATTTGATGGTTGTGTGTATATTTATACACATAGTCACTATACACATTAAAGTAAATAATTTTACAGTAGAAGACAGAAGATCAAGAGTAAGGATGGGGGGAAAGTAATTCAATTTTTAAAAGCTCTACAAGAAAATATTTGGTTTTAAAGAGGCATAAAGGACAAAACAAATGCAATTTTGAGGGGAAGGAATAAAGAAATTGTACCAGACTATACTTAATTATACCACAGTTACCTCACATTCAGCACATTTACTACCATACCTTTGATTCTCTAACTTCTTCCAACAGAAATCTGACCATAGCATTACATTCCTCAATCCAGGAAACACCACCATCACCAAGGTATCCAACCTGGAGATCACACTCATCTTCTGACTCTCCTTGTCTAAGTGGCAGAATCACATCACCTTCTATACGTCATCCCCCATGTAATTGCCAGTGTCTTGTTTTAGGCCCTTCTCATCTTTCTCTTGTAACTACATTTCTCACCTAGTTTCCCCATATTTCATTTTGAGTTCCATACTGCAACCAGAATTTATTTACAAATAAAATCTAATTAAATCAGTCTCCTGTTTAAAATCATTTGGTTATACAACATCACATATAAAATAGTTTAAAATCTCAGTTTATAATTCAAGGATCTTTATGAATTAGCTTCAACTAATCTTTATATATATGTATACATAATTATTAACATATAATATTAGGCAGCATTATTTCCTGCTGAATCTTCATTCACTCCCCAAACTCTTGCTACATTGAGCCACTTTCACTCCCCTTTCTCATACCTCACTGGCTCTCATATGCTGTTGAATCTCCTGAAACTCTTCAAACTTCACATGCACCCTCTTTCCCTGCCTGCTTCTGTATGTGGCTGGGTAGCTCCTAGTCATCCTCAACACCCAGCTCAAGCATCATCTCTGAGAAGTCTTTCCTGACTGGCTTTGCCCTCCTCTGTCTTCCTATATTCTCATACCACCTTTGACTTATGTTATGCTGCTTTCTTTGAAAGTTTAAGTCAGATTTATCAAGATACTATTTATATTCATAAAATAACCCGTTTCAGCTATATAGTTTAATGAGTTTGAGTTATTCTGCATCCTGGCTAGCATATCTAAATTTTAGCCCTTTGAGTGGATGTATTGACATATCACTGTGGTTTTAGTTTACATTTCCCTAATGAATAATGAGGTTGACAACCTTTCACGTTCTTACTTTTCAACTGCCAATCTTCTTTGTTGAAGTGTCTGTTTAAAACATTTACCATTTTGTTAAACTGCGTTGGTTCACTTTGTATTACTGAATTGTAAAATTATACATTTATGTATACACATATACATATATAATCTTACAACTCTGTAATACTCACATACATGTATATGTATACCTTTACATACATATATACAGATATTATATGTGTGTGCTTGTGTATATATGTGCGTACAATATTCTGAATATTAGTATTTCATATGTAATTTGTATTCCAGACTGTGGGTAGACTTCTCATTTTTTAAAGTGTCTCCTGAAAACAGAAGTTTTAAATTTTGACTAAGTTCAATTTTAACAAATGTTTTTATCATTCATACTTTTTGTTTCCTTTCTAAGAAATCTTTGTATAACCCAAGTTTACAAATGTTATCTCCTATGTTTTCATCTAGAAATTTTGTAGGTTTAGTTCTATGATACATTTCAAGTTTAACTTTATATAGTGTGATATAAACTTCATTTTTATTTGAAATTATTAATTGTCCCATTTGTTGAAAACACTATTCTTTCCCCACTGAATTACCCTGAACCTATGTTGAAAGTCATTTGTTCACATACCTGTGAGTATATTTCTGGACTATTCTGCTCCAATTATATATTATGCAAATATTTTGTTTCTTACACAAACACCACACTCTTTTTATTACTCTAGCGTGATAGTAAATCTTGAAATCAGGTAGTGTCTTTCTACTTTTGCATTTTCAAAATTCTTTTGATCACACTATGTTCCTTGAATTTCCATATATATTATAGTTTCAGCTTGTCCATTTGCAGAAAATACAGACTACTGAAATTTTAACTGCATTAAGTTTCAATCTATAGATCAATTTAGAATGAAAACTTAACTTCTCTCAGGATGGTTTATAGGTTTTAGTGTACATATATTGCACATATCTTCCTGGATATTTTTCAAAAAGTAATATATTTATATGTTATTGTTAATGGTATTTAATTTCAACTGTACCTTGCTTAAATATAGGAATACAATTAAGTTCTGTATATTACCTTGAATCTTGTGAGACTGCTATATTCTCTTATCAGATCTGTTTATATACATATAGAGGGAGAGATTTTCTACACACCGAGTAATGTCATCTGGAATGAAACTATTTCTAATCTGTATAAACTTTACTTATTTACTTACTTATTTGCAACTCATATGATAATTTCTATTTTAACATACAGGATTGTGTCCAGCTCATCAGGCCAGGGTGATTTCTTAGTCACCATTAAACACAGAGTAACTGGACAGGCCTGCCTGAATAGTTCACGGCAAGAGCAGTAGTGAAAGATTCTGCCCTTCCCTTGGGTTAGCTTTGGCTTTAACGAATTGCTATGTCTGATGAACATGCGCCAGTAGAATGAGGCCAGTGTCCTCACCGTTAATAAATCGCTCCAGCGGGCAGGTTCCGCGCCTGGATGGCCAGCCCATGCCCATGGACAGTCCACGTTCTGGACAGCGTGGCTTGTACCAGTTCAGCCCCTAAAGGCTAAAACTCACCATGGCCACACGGAAATGCACCTGCTGCCTGATGGGATCGGCATCTCGCGGCTCAGGATCTGCTCCAACTTCACGCGAACGGCCGCCTCGAACAGATGAATAAATGGTCTCTGAGCCCTCGCGGCCCCAGACAGAGCAACGCGACCGGCCATGGAGACCAGGCCGCCGACCCACGGCTGCCTCAGCGTCAGTGGCCGCTCCGCCTTGGCTACCTCCTCAGCTCGCACGCAGGGCCGGGGCCTCCCATGGGTGACACAGCCCCCACGTCCCGAGGCATGCTGGGAAATGGAGTCCACGTTCCGTGACCTTAGACTGAGCAGCACGTGACGTGCGGAGGGTTCATGGGAACCACAGTCTCTGACTCGTGAGGTCTTCAGAGGCTTAGAACCAGAGGAATTCAGAGAAAAAGGTATTTCCTGGGGTTGGGATTATTCAATACATGCCAATAGATCTTCATCATCTATTTAGTCCAACTTTTTAATTTCACATAGAGCCCATTTATTGGATATGTAATTATTGTGTGCCAGACCCAGTACTGGAGGCTGAGGAATAAAGACAGGTCCTGTCCTTAGGTTTACAGAACATTGGAGAACATGGACAAGCGTGCATACAATTACAATACCGTGTGCTAAATGCAATATGGGACTAAGCACTGGGTGCTAAGGAAGCATGTTCCTGGATTTAGGAGACGGAGAAAGTTTCCAAAAGGAGAGAAAGGGGGACAGTCGAGAAGAGACAGCATGAAAATCCCTTTCTCAGTCCCTCTTAGGCAGCCTGAAGCAGCAGCACGTGCAAAGGCCGAGAGGAGAGAGAACTTTGCAGGAGTCGTTTCCTCCGGTATGACTGGAGCCCAAAGAGCAGAGGTGATGGTGGTGGTGGGAAGCCAGTCAGTGGACAGAAGTGAGGAAGAAGAGGCAGGTGCCTCATACTC
The DNA here is from genome assembly GCF_028021215.1 of Eschrichtius robustus. Classification (NCBI taxonomy): domain Eukaryota; kingdom Metazoa; phylum Chordata; class Mammalia; order Artiodactyla; family Eschrichtiidae; genus Eschrichtius; species Eschrichtius robustus. Next base: position 188,265 of record NW_027175430.1, read on the forward strand.
CGTGTTGAGCGGTTGTGTCTTTATCCTAGGAAAAGTGGGAAGCTGGTTATGGTTTTAAGCAGGGATATGACAGGCTTAGATTTTTCCAAGATGATACACACATTTTTAACATATTTAGATTGTATGTATTCTTAAATATTATTTTGAAGACTTCTTCATATATTCCTTAGATTTCTCACAACTTCTTATTTTGAAAAGTGGAATAACATGAAGTAACACCCTCTACTCTTCACTAGATTCACCATTTTTACATTTATATATATATATTTATATACTTACACACATTTTATTTATTTGCTTATTTATTTATTTAAATATATATGAGTAGACTTGATATTTTAAAGTAGTTTTGGGTATACCAAAAAACTGAGCAGAGAGTTCCCATGTGCCCCTGAATTTCCCTATTATTAACATCTTGCATCAGTGTGGTACATTTGATGTGCATTGTACGTCCTACAGTTTTGATGAATATGTCATGGTATGTCTCAGCCATTACAGTACAGAACAGTTCTGCTCTCCTAAAAATCCCCTGTGTTCCACCTATTCATCCCTCTTTCCCTCCAAACCCCTGGCATTTATATTTTCCCCCTTTGGCTGTTGCTTCCCATACAGTGTTGAATAGAGCTGGTGAGTGGACATCTTGTTTTATTTCTGATCATAGAGTAGAAGCATTCACCATTAAGCATGAAGTTGTATGTGATTTTGATACATACCCTGAACAGGTTGAGGAATTTCTCACTGGTTCTAGTTTTTTGTTGTTTTTTTTTTTAAGTCAGGTCTCCACGAGGGATGCTTTCCTTTTTTTTTTTTTTTTTTTTTTAAAGATTTATTGATTAATTGATTGATTGCTATGTTGGGTCTTCGTTTCTGTGCTAGGGCTTTCTCTAGTTGCGGCAAGAGGGGGCCACTCTTCATCGCGGTGCGCGGGCCTCTCACTATCGTGGCCTCTCTTGTTGCGGAGCACAGGCTCCAGACGTGCAGGCTCAGCAGTTGTGGCTCACGGGCCCAGTTGCTCCGTGGCATGTGGGATCTTCCCAGACCAGGGCGCGAACCCGTGTCCCCTGCATTAGCAGGCAGACTCTCAACCACTGCGCCACCAGGGAAGAACTGGTTCTAGTTTTATGAGAATTTTTGTTTTGAATGGATATTGCATTTTATTAAATGCTTTCAACATGTATTAAGATGATCATGTGGTTTATTAAGATGATCATATGTTTTTTCTCCCTTATTCTGTTAATGTGGTGAATTACATCGATGCATTTTTTAATTGGTAAGCCACTATTTTAGTTCTGCTGAAACTCATGTGGTCCCAATGTATTATCCTTTTTTATAATGCTATATTTTATTTGGTAAATCTTTTGTTAAGCCTGTTTTTATGTAGGTTAGTGATGGATATCAGTCTTTAGTTTTTTCTTCTTGAAATATCTTGATCTGGTTTTGGTATCATAATGCTTGCCCCATAAAATGAGTTTCGGTGTGTTCCTTCTTTGTTGTTTTTCTAAAATATTTAGTGAAGGATTGATATTTTTTCTTCCTTAAATGTCTGATGGATTTGACCAATGATGCCTTCTGGGCTCAGAATGTTCTTTGTGGAAAGGTTTTATATTACAAATTCAAAGGCCTTAATGGATACAGGGCTATTAAGATTTAATAAGTCTTCTAGCATCATTTTAAATGTGTACCTTTCAAGGAAATTTTGTAATTCACATAAGATGTCAAATTTATTTGCTTGAATTTATCATAATATATCTGCATTTGATGGTTTTTAAGGTATGTAGCATTTGTGGTGATGGCTCTTCTTTAATTCCTGTTGGTGATTGGTGATTTTGTCTTCTCTCTTATTTATTTATTTATTTTTGATCAATCCAACTACAGTGTTGTTACTTTTTTTTCTTAAATTCTGTTGATCTTTTTTAGAAAAACTGCTTTCGGTTTTAATGATTTTTCTCTGTATTTATCCATTTCCTATTTTAATGATCTTTCTCTTTCTTGTTTTTTTTTCTATTTACTTTAGTCTTACTTTTTTCTTGTTTTCCTAGCTTTTTCAGAGGTAGAAGCCTTGTTCATTGATTTTAGACTTTTCTTTGTATTTAATATAAACATTTAAAACATAAATTTCCCTGTAAGAGCTGTGTTAATGGTAGACGTAAATTTTGGTTCATTGTTTTTTCATTTTTATTTAGTTCATAATATTTTGTAATTTTCCTTGTGGTATCCTCCTTGCCTTATGGGTTACTGAGAAGTGTATTATTTAATGTTAAAAGTAATTATTTCACACATAATCTCCTGTTTTTTGTTTTTCCATAGTGGGAAGTCGGTCTGCCCCAACTTATTTCATCATGCAGAAATCCTTTTTAAAGACTTTCTAATGTTTGGAGTATTTGCCATAATTTTATTTGTGTACTATTCCCACCCTTTTAAAAGTAGCCAGCACATGAATTTCTTAGTCTTTCTTGCACCTAGAAAAACAAAAACAAAAACCTAGGTTCACCATTCAGAGGCACCAGTGTGTGACCTTGATTCAGAAGAAAGCAATGTGAAGAAGTAGATGTATTAAGAAATCCAGATTTTCTGGTGTGTTGGTGGCTAAAACATAAAGCGTTTGATGCTCATGGTCCAGTTTCAGCGGTGTGGTTTTAGTGTTTATTCACATGAAAAACCTCTAAATCTTATATTTTGCCCTTCCCTGCTTCCTGCGATTTATGAGATACTTTTTAAATAAACTGCTTTTCCATTTGAACTAATTGAAGTGGCTTCTGTTACTCTCAAATAGGAATTCTGATTGATAAAGAGGTGATTGTTTTTCTAAATAATTTGCAAGACAGTAAATCAGCTTTTAAGCAGAAGTACGTAACACTTTCCCTGCACTTCAAGCAGACCAGAACAGTGTTGTACACTATGATTATTGAGTAAATACTAATAAATTGATATACATTCATGTTGTTAAAATATGCAGTCGTTCTTGAGATCGTCTTTGAGCATTATAAATTGTCCTACTAAGTAATCACATCTGTATTACATACAATATTTTTGCTAAGGTATTTTATCCTCCAAACCTCTTATATTTTATCTTTATTCTGTTACAATCCAAATAGTTATGAAAATAGCCTGGCATAATATGAGAGTCTGTAGACTGTCTCTGACAATCCATTTCAAATTGCTGCCATAAAAATCCTCGTGAATTAATTCAATTTAGTGCCTAATTGGCCTATTATTATCATTATTATTATTATTACTGTATGAAAGAAAGAACAAAAAACTTTCCCTGACAAATGATTCCGAAACCTGTTCACTCTTTAGATTAACCCAGTGATGATACGTGTGAATTTGTGGGCCAGCTGAATAGTTAGTTTCCAGTTAGAGATTCTTAAACTTTAATTTTCAGAATGTGAAAATCTTTGAGGATTGGTTGACTCGACTCTATAAATCTGAAATTTCAGCACATTAAATCCATAGAATTACACTATTATTATTTATTATTATTTTATTTTTGGTGGTGGTTGTATAGGGTACTGCTAGGTGTACAGCAGTAGGCACATAAGTGAAATTTGACTTGCACTGTATCTTCTGTTTGCTCTGTTATTTCTGTTTTACAACCTACTCGATACTGTTCTGTGCCTCAGAAGTGTGATCCTTATGAGCTCTGCCATTTGGAATACTTCGGTTGGCAAATGGGAGGCAGCAGGAGGAGATCAGAGAAGGAAAGAAAGAGAGGTAGAGGTAATTATCCACCAGCTTCCTCCTTCCTGGTGTGTGGTTGGCAGTGGATGAGTTCCTCTATTGAATGATGCAGCTTCTGTCTGGTCATTCCACAACTAGATTTTTCTCTGTGAAAACAGCTCCCTGTCTTCGTCCCTTCAGACTTAAAAGCAGTACTGTTTTCCACTCCAGTTAACTCCAGGGTGCTTAACAAACTACCCTTGTTATTTTTCTTTAACCCTGCCCAGCAATTTTGTAAATGGTCTTTTCCTTGAATTTATTTAATCGCCACTTTTGAGTGGATGGCACCCTCACTGATACGGTAATTAGACCAGGAATAATCCCAGGAATCAAGTCTTCCAAATGGGAATCTGGGATTGGGTTGCCCATTTATTTAATGAGTACATGGATATCTTACTTGTGAGGAAAAAAAAAAGAAAATGGTAATCCATGGTTTTCAGTGAAAGCATAGTTACACAAATTATCATTGGTTGTGGTATTGAAAGATGAAATAGAGTTAGTATCAACTCCATGGGCATACAACCAGTGCAGTCATAAAGGCCCCATGCTTAGGGTTTAATGCTATGTAGTCACTGTCTTGAAATTCTTAATAAATTTCATCTTAGAATTTGTAAGTGAAGTCCCATGGGATCATGGAGCATGTGCCAAGGACTTGGAGCTTCAGCTCACACACGGCTCCACCTCCCCCGCCTCTCTCTACCTTCATGTGACTGCTCTTGGCCACCTGCTCCTCCACCTCTGCCCAGTGACTGCTGCCCTCCTCTGCCCCAAAAGGGAACCCAGGTGCTGGCACAGGGGAGAAGGAGGTTTGTGCACTACGCTGTCCTGGAACAGGACCCTGGGCACCTAGGAGGGTCTGCACACGCACCACAACTTTCCCCATGCCTGAGCAAATGTGATACTTAATAGCAAGTTAAAAATTCCAAGACAGTTGAGAGAGAGACCATGGAAGAAAGAAAAACTTTTTTACAGTTTTTTGATCAGGGGCCTGCATTTTTATTTTGCACTGGTCCCTACCAATTATATAGCCAGTCCTGAATGGAATGCAGGTGGAGGGCAAGGTTTTGAGAAATGAATTGTCTGTAGCATGTTGTTACTATTATGGTTAATGATGATTAAAAACAATTGAAACGTGCTGCAGTTTCTGACAAAACTAGAGAGTGTAAACAAAGAAAAGAACAAAGAAAAAATGCCTAAATGAGAACACTAGAGAAAAATTGGAAGGCCTCTATCACAATTTTTAAAAGTGCTTTATCTACAGTAGTAGATACGTCTGAAACTCAATCCCAAGGCATCAATATAAGTTTTTCGATTGCAACACCAATTAAATGCTCATCCTGACACATCTGTTACACTCAAGCAGAAGCAGGCAAACTACTGCCCAAATCTGGCCCACCACCAGCTTTTGTAAAAAAAGTTTTTGTTTTATTGGAACCCAACCATGCCCATTCATTTGTGTACTGTCAATTGGTGTTCTCTAATGGTGAAGTTGAGCAGTTGCAATAGAGAACGTTGGCCAGAAAAGCCTAAAATATATACTATCTGGCCTTTTACAGAAAAAGTTTGCTGACCCCTGCACTAAAGTAATGACACCGGCAAGATAGTGTGGGATCCTGAGAAATAGAATGAGGACATTTGGTTAAGACACACAAGGCTGAGAATTTTTTTTTTTTATATTTATTTATTTGGCTGGGCTGGATCTTAGTTGCAGCACACGGGATCTTTGTTGCAGCACGCAGGATCTTACTTATGGCATGCGGGATCTTTTTAGTTGTGGCATGTGGGATCTAGCTCCCTGACCAGAGATTGAACCTGGGCCCCCTGCACTGGGAATGTGGAGTCTTACCCACTGGGCCACCGGGGAAGTCCTAAGGCTGAGAATTTTGAATCCCAATTCCCCATGACACTTCTTTGCTAGCAAGGACCTATTCCTATGAGCCTCTAGGCTCATAATGAAGGCTAGGTATCAGCATATCTCAAATCAGAAATGCAAGACTTGGACAAGGATTTTTTTTATTCTTGTCCCCCACAATCTTAGATGTAGTAAGCTTGAGGTCTTTGTGCTGAAGGGAGTATGGGTCCATCAGGGAATAGAGGCATGGTCTTGTGGGCTCCTCATGTCTGTGAAACAAGAGGCAGAGATGATGCTAGCTGCAGTGGCCAGAATCATCAATCCCCTGATTACAGAGCAGACATCGGGTTTTTACCAAACAACAGGGCTAAGGAGGACTTTGTCTAGAACCCAGTGGATTCAGTATTTCAGGGATTTGTGATGCAACAAATACTCAAACAGATTTTAGTACCCAGAATTTTGTGCTACATTAATAACAATGAAAAATATATGGTAGTAGCTTTGGGACCAGGTGGAAGTCAGAAGAGCCTCAAGGAGAATGTGGAAGCTTAAAGGGGCATCAAAGAAAGTGATACTGAAAGCCTAAATGACCTTGAGCTTAAAGAGAGACAAATGGCATAAAGCTGGAGGAAATGGGATCCTTGTTATATAACAGCAGAAATTTGGCAACACTGTCCTATGGAGTAATGTGGCAAATAGGAAATGTTCCCAATGGACTTGGTGATCTAGCTAAAGAGATGTGGCATAATTGAAAGTACCATCTGGCTTCCTCCTGCTTTGTATGTTACAATGTGAGAAGAGAAAGATGTGCTAAAGACTGAGCTCTTAAAATGAAGCAAAGACATGCTGGGTACAAAAATCAAAGTTTCTTATTCCCAGTATCTTCTGAGAGCAGAAGGGCTTCAGACCATAGGTTAAATCCAAGATGAGACTATTATGACTTTTTTTTAAGATATCACAGAAATCTTAGGCAAAAATTCATAGAACCATTTAGACAGATAAGGATACTCTAAGGATTTTGCATGCCAAACAGATCCACTCTGTTAAACAATAAAGCTTCTAAAGAATCTTAAGATTTTGTCCCACAGATATTTCCCACAGTATCATAGGGAAGCCAAGGTAGAGAAGGATTTATCTTAACAAGATTTGTGGTTGTGACTTTTATCTAATCCACTAAACCCAAATTAAATTCAAAGAAATTTTACAAAATTGTAAAAGTTGTTAGGTGCTGGCAGAAGTACCACCAGCTTGTACTAAAGTACAGACTCCACAAGAAATGAAGAGGCCTTTGGGTCCGTGATCTAATACGATTAGAAAGCTGGATAGGAAAAGCTGTTAGGAAACTACATAACAGTAAAAACTGGTAATTTCTGATGGAAAAAGAAGGGTGAACCAGAGGACAGAACCAATAGCCAAGAATTTAGAGCCAAAAGCCACAGAGTAAGGTTAGGCCCTAATCACAGGATTGGCAACTTGTGCCCAGAGATATTTCAGAATATCTATGGACCAGTGACTGCTGTGTACATCCTATTTTCCCCTTTTTTGAATGAAAGATATTCTGTGCTTTTTCTTACATCGTCTGTTGGTTGTGTAGGGACAAAATCTTGTCTCTTTAGTCAAGAGTTCTTCATATCGAGAGGAAATGCACTCAGCAACGTCTATTCTCGGTGCCACACTCAGAGTACATCTGGATCTGTACCAGATGTAGATAACAGTATGTAGGACTCAAGCTTGAGACTAATTCCATAAAGAGATGTTGCTTTGGCATAGGGAATCTTTGAAGTGGGTGACAGTTTTTTGAATGTGGTTGGTATATAAATGATTTGTGGCCAGAGGACCAACTCTGGCAGTTTCAAAATATAATCACCATATTCACTGACATTTGTTTCACTGGGAGGTGGATTCTGTGTCTCCTCTTGAACTTAGGCTTGCTTCAACAATAGAATATGGTGAGGTTGATATGTGGCACTACCAGTTTCTAGGCCCAAGGTTTAGGATTCTGGCAGTTTACATTTTCTCTCTCGGAATGTAGACTCTGATCTCAGCCACACAGGCTATGTGTAGAGACCATGTAGAGATAATCTGGCTAACTTCAAGCAGAATTAAATCCAGCCCTCATCCAACTGCCACTGCACGAGAGATATTGAATGAGAAGTCCTTTTCTGAACCTAGTCAACCTCCAGAATGATGGGAGATAATAATAAAATTATTCTTATCATCTTAAGTCATTAAGTTTGGGGCTGATTTGTTATATAATAATAGGAAACTGCAGTGATGTTTATCGCTAAAAATTAATTTTTTATTGCAATATCTCTATGTATCATACATAAATTAACCATAATGAGAACAAGAATTTATGTTTAACAAAATTTACACATAGTTTCTGTGTTAAATATCTTCATCCTATCTTCTGTAATTAAAACTAATCATACTCGACAGGCTATGTCTAAGACAGTTACCAGTAACTTAATGACACTTCATTATCTTTAATCATCCAGAAATAATGTTCATTAGACTGTACACACTAAGGCAACTCTAGGGTTGAAACAAGAGAAGAAAAAAAGGTTTTAAATTAACCTTACCATAATTTAAAAATATAGAGGGTATGCACCCTTTTTTTTTTTTCTACCAGGGAATCTGATAAAAATCTTTCAGATATCTCTGATTGTAATGGTTAAATTGTCTGTAAGAAAATGTATGTGAAAATATAACGACCTTTTTTAAATACAGAATTCTATCGTTCATTTATTAACTCAGTTTTAATTAGTTACTTGGGTATTGATTATTAATTTCCCTTGAGTTCTGTATACGGGAGTCATAATTAAGAGTTATCTGATTTATAGCATATTTTCTGGATCTTATACTTTTAGGAAACAATGCTACTTTTCTCTCTATGTAAAGAGATAGGATCGGAAGTGATTCATGCATATATTCTTCTAGTAAGCAGTTTTTAATTAGAAAAAATGTTCTATAAGCTTTTGTGTTGGAGAGGACTCAAAATCCCATATTTTTTTTATATACCCAAGTTCTATCATTTTTATAAAACTTTATGTTTAAAATAAATACTTATAGTGGGCCAAAGTAATTTGTTCTAAGGAAGGAAGAGCACAGGATTTGTAGCCAGAATTTGCTTGTTAACCTTGAATCCATGTGCAAGTTTTCTCAACTGTAAAATAGAAAAGGCAGTATTTTCCCTGCTTACTTCCAAGGATTGTTAAAAGTATGAGATTAAGCATGTGAACATGCTTTGCAATCAATATGTATTCATAAAGTAACAGCTGTGTATCATGCACTTTTATAGGTGAGTTAGAATGAAATCTCCCATAGATGGAAGAGAATCATAAAAATTCAACACCTGTAAAAGACATTGAAGACAATCACTCCCAATCTTAATCACTTTACAGATAAATGAGACGTAGTGACTTATTCGAGTCCAAATTGGACTAGCATCTATGCCCCCTGCCTCAAGACAGCACCTACAAAATCATCACCGAGGCAATAAATGCTCCATTGAATAATATAGGATATTTTCATGTTAATAGTTTGGTTCCAATGCAGTACCCTAGGATCAATATTTACTGTCACCTAGCCTTTGCTATCAGGGAAGAGAATCAGATGAAGCCCTGAGTTTCAGGTGAAAGTAAAGTATCACATCGTCTTCAACAAAAACAGCATCACCAGCATTGGCTCAAATTCCTCAGTGCTGCCTAGATACTCAGCCCATAAAGAGAAGAGGCTCAGAGAAGTGACAAATGACCCCAACAGCAAACATAGATCATGTCAGAAGATGCAGTAAAGAAACAGAAGCAAAGGGAATCAGGGGCTTCCTTGGTTGCAGCTCCTCTTCTACCTCAGTGGAACAGAACTCAATGTGTGGACATTTTGGCTTCTACACACTTAATATACGCATTTATAAGTAGAATTGAAAACAGTATTGAGAACATTATAGATTGTATATGGAAAAAAAAAATGTCCCTGTAGTTTGGAATGAGAACACGAGACGCAAAGTACAGTAAAATGTGGTTAACTACCCAGAGGAGCTTATAGTTTGCTGGATAAGGCAGAAGATATGTCAGCAATTACTGTGTAGAAAGACGTAGGCCCAGCAAGCCATGCGACTGCAGAAAGAGAATATGTTAATAAGTCCAAGGGTAATAGGAGTCTTTCTGGAGGAATTGAGTCAGGAAACAAAAGGGGCGGAAGGGTTTCCTGGTAAAAAGAACAGCATGCCTAAAAGGCTGGGAGGGAACGGTTCACTTACTCATTTTAGATAACATTGGGATCATTAGTTATGAAGAAATGTTGTATACAATAAACATTTTTTTTTTTAGTACAGGCGAAATACAAGAGCCTTCTGAATGTCAAGCTCTTTCCCGCATAAACTAAGTATTTCCGTTGCCAGCTATGTGTACCCACTATGGGGAGATGCAAGCTTAGTTTTTATTTTTTTCTACCATCTTGTCAAGATTTGAAAATAATATATGTGATGAACATAGGTTAAATGGGGCAAATTAAAGAGTGGTCTGTGATTCTAACTCGCTTATATGTTCATTCAATTTATTATGATTTGAGTTGATTCAGATCAGTGTTCTTTTCTGTTAGCATAAAACATCAGGGACTGAACATTGACTCCAACAGTACATTTTAGGAAATTCATATTTAAATAAAAACGATGTACTTTCAAGTAGATGATATTTCATTTAGAGACATTCTTAGCCTAGCATAAAACTGAAGTGATTTTATGCAAAATAACTGGTACACACATTTCAAATATCCTCTTCTGTGTCCATGGACGGCATAACCTCTTCCAATTCTCTTTCTTCTAAGTGTAAATATGACTTCAGAATCCTTCTTAACAATGTTCCAGAGAGCACAACAAATTAATCAGAGAACTGGGCTTGATAACGTTTTCTCTTCCCTAGGCTAGCAGTTCGGAAGATGTCTTTGAGATCTAGAGAAACATTATTTCATTAATCTGTATTGGAGTTCCAGGGTGCACATTGTTACTCAGGAAATGATTAATGCAGAATGATTGTGACATGAATTGAATCAACATAAGACTAAGGAAGAATCCTCATTGCTAGAATGGCCAGTGTGTCTACAAAGTTACCAGGACTGTGTTGGGCACAATGAGAGACAGTAGGCTCCACACATCATCTGTTGTCAAGTGTCAAGTCATCTTTCTAGACAACTCTTATTTTCTTCATTATGTAGTTCAGGAAATGCAGAAGGGTATGACATTCCATAAAGAAATGAAAAGTAACTTTATGCCTTATGTTTATAGAAATATCAGGAGGAAAACTCATGTGGACACAGAGTAAGCATCCAAATCTGTACCTCTCTCCCCCCCACACACACAAATGCTATTTGATATTAGCTCAGTTCACAATGACTTTATATTAGCATATATCATAGCATGCTGGGGATGCTTTGGTCTGAGTGTTTCAGTCACAGTTGCATTTCATCAACATTTGTGGAATTATTTAATGCCTGTCTCCTTTGGCCAGACTTAGTGATATTAGATACAGATTCTCTCTTCATCACTGTATTCCCAGTATTTAGCAAAATGTAGTAGAATCAGAGGAAAACAAATATATGATGAATGAATAAATTAATGCAGTTACTCAGACACACCCTCATAGGATAGGTCTAATGCCTGTTCATGATAGGAGTGAAAATCCACTGCTTAAGTGCTTAAGTGTACCTTATTTCAACTTTTAAAATTTCTTTTAAAGATATCTTGCAAAAACATTTTACACCATTTTTAGCCATATCCCTCAATGTCCCCTTCCTCACAATCTCTACTTTTCTCTATTATGTTACTTCTGATTACTTCCAAAATATTTGGAAAACACATTACATTGAGTGATAAGAAAATCCTTCAAAAGTTTCTTGAGTTTTCTCACAGGAAATGTGACAGAGAGCATTAGAATTTTTTTCTGGTATAATTATAATTGAGAGCTGCAAGTTAATGAATAGACTTTTCAGTATTTTTTGTTGTTGTTGTTGTTGTTTTTAAGATGTGCCACTTGAAGGATCTTAGTTCCCTGACCAGGAATCGAACCCATGGCCCCTGCAGTGGAAGCACGGAATCCTAACCACTGGACCACCAGGGAATTCCCAGTAATGTGCTTCTTATGTATCTCCTAAATGATTCTTGAACTATAGTCAGAATCACCTAAGACTGATGAAAGAGCAAAGAACTCCTAATCTCCCATTTTTTTAAGGGAAAACAAATTGTGTTTGTTGGCATTGTGGAGAATCCAAATGAATTCTTCATTATTTACTGAAAACAAAGGACCAGAATATTTTATCTAGATATAAAGATTGAGATTCTAGAGCATAAATATCAAGGATAATTGTTTAAAAGCACAATTGTCTCCATGTGAAAGTATCATTAGTAGCATTGTCAAGCAAGACTAGTTGTACAGGTAAAGACGGTTGCTTTGCTCACAGATTTCCTCACCTACACTGGAGGTGAGACTTCTAAGTCTGTCAAAATAATTCCTGTGCCAATGTGAACATATTACCTCTTAGGTACACATTAGCAGTCCTTTGCCTCATTTTGTATTATTAGATTTAGACCTTGAAAATATTCCTCCTTTGCACGTTGGCTTGATATTTTAAGCTTTGCCGAAAAAGAACACCAGAGGAAGAGCAAGGCTATAGCAAGTGAAAGGGTCTGCTCTTCCCAATTCAGTGGACTGCTTTTGGATGGCTGCTAACAGAATGGCATTTGGGAGTCCTCTTAACAGCTTTTAAGGGCCAGCTGCAGTTTTTGTGCACTTGTCAGCAAGGTTCTTTGTCACCCAGCAGGTCTTTCTTAGGAACCATTACCAGGATGCCTACACCTTTTAGTAGTCTCTCAATTACCTGGCTGGTTATTCTTATGTACTGGCTCTGACCCACACATACCATGCAGCAGGGTAGTCACTTATGTTACTCATGAAATTATGTAATAAATGGTGTGTTTAAAATCTGATATGAAAGCAAACATTTCATCACAAAAAAATGAAGAGAAGAATGAAAATTTGCAGGATGAAGTACAAGTTTTGAAATATTTACAATATATTATTTTACAAATCCATAGAATTTGTTGAGCACCTTCTAAATGTGAGGCATTGTATACACAATTAATTTAAAGATGAAGGAAAGAAACATGGCCTCTGCTTTCAGGAGAGGTGGAGAGAGAAGACTTTCATTCCTGCTATGAATAGTTACTGAGTGACTATTTGTGCAGTGCACTGTGTGGTAGATAAGTGGAGAAAGAGAGAGAATTCTTAACTTTTATACTCAATAATAAACAAGGAAGATAGATGTTAAATAAATGATGACACATGTGATGTGCATTCCAGGCAGATTGTGGACAGGCTTGGTCTTTGGTTCATGTTTTTACATCAGGGCCAAGTATAAATCCTATTAAACAACAGAAATTTAATAAGACGTATGTCATGAATGCAAGAAATGAAAACCCACTCTTGCTGTAGCCTTCCTTAAATACTCCACAATGCATTGAATATACAGTTTCCTTAAATAATTCACAAAAGATTGAATAACCTATAAAATTCTTTCATGAACCACATTTCTAATTTCCAGTTATCTTTAATATTCTTACCTTTGCCTTCTTATATATATTTATCTTGAAGAACAAATGCTTGGTATTCATAAGACATACATCTGAAACCTTAGGGAATTCCCATAATCCTGAATGCAGAAATAGCTGCAAAGGCTGATGAATTTTATTTGAAGTGCATTTCCACTAAAAGCCACATATCTGATGCCATATACTGAGACTATAAGTTAGCTGTTGTTTCAACGCCCACCTACATTTTATTTCTCACTTTTTAAGAAGTTTTTTACATTATCTCAAGGGCTTACATTGAAACTCTTTAACTCTTTTTTTCTTATTTCAATACATAACATATTGATCGTTGTTCAAATGATAGGTCAACCCTGAATTTGACAATCTAATCTTGTTTTTAATCTAAAACTTTTATTTTCTGATTAAAAACCAGAATTCCATATATCTCTTTTCATTCTCTTTGCTTCAAGTCCATTATTGGTGGTTGAATTCTAATCTTTCCATTTTGCCATGGCTATTGATGAATGAAGAAAAGCTGAGTAGAAAACACTATTACTTGGGAAACTATTGTTGGCCTTGGTCACAAGCGGAGTGATTTATGTTACTCAATGCTGTGCTTCAATAAATCACCAATGATTAAAAAATACAATGGGTTTTCAGGGAATTCTAGGCTACTAAAACCATTGTACGCAGTAACAATTCTTTCTTCTAGTTAGATTTTAAGTCCCTTATAGGGTCAGGTTAATATATTCAGAGCACAACTGTGAAAATGTGTGCTATTGTAGAAGTAGCAATAGAACAGGAGGAAGACAAAGATGGGCATGATTTCAAACTACCACTCAGTTTTTGTGTAGATAAATCATTGGTCTCTCTGGATTTTATTTTTCTCATGTATAGAATGGGGTTAATGCGTCTTGTTTTTTATTGCTGGCTCTGAATATTTGTCAATGCTTAACACATAGCTTATAAATTGGAAAGAGTGTTGAACAATACAACACATGTTAGAATTATGGTAATGAATTTAGGCAAAGTAAATGGTCAAAGTGCTTCTGGTCTCTCTTTTGCCATTGATAATAATGTGTAAAAAATGCAGGGTATGAGATGCAGCCTATGCCCAAGGAACAGAATGAAGCCAACTATATCCTGGGGATGGTGTCAAGACGTGGCTTCATCAATATTGTTTTTAACGCACTCATAATTGGTATTATTAAAGTAAGACAGACAACAGCTTAAATTTCTTGAAATTATCTCTTCAGCTTTCTAGTGACCTCCAATAATCTTTTAAATTATAATTATTTCTTGTGGATCATTCCTTTATTTTTCCAACAATGTTTTATAAATTCTATATGCTAGGCATTATTCTAGACATCTCTGTGTTGAGGTTTTGAAAGTTAAAAAGACACTTACTCTAGTCTCAAAAAAATGCCGAAATAGCCCTAATAAGATAAATGAGAGTTCTCCTTTGTAAAGAATTGATGTAAGTCATTTTGACCTTGTGCAACTATTAGATCTTTAGTAAATAAAATAGCCTTCAACAATTAAAGTTTGGTAAGGACTACAGACCTCCTCCCCACAGCCCTGCTACTACTTTACTATGAAATTGAGTCTCAGATCAAATTCTGCTACACATGTACATGGTTCCAGTTGTAATTCCATGTCGCTCTGGCAGACATCTCCATGGTATTATGTTTCTCTGAGACCTTAGACTTCTTTTCAGCACAGCAATACAGGCAGTCAGTCCCAATTGTGTTTGATCAACTAGTTGAAACCAGTTTGCCATTTATCTATAAAATACTGAATGCTTTTTACATGTAATTAATTCCTTAAACTTACTGTTTACTAGAGTAGAATTTACATCACGTCTAGTAATTTCAGCACTAGAAAATAGAAATAGTATAATAAGAATTTTAAAAGGTGCAAGATCATAAAATCTAATTGTTTGCCTGAATTCAACACAATAAGGACTTGGTTACCCAGCATATAAATCACCATTGCTGTGAGTCAAGCACGATGCATCCTAACTTCTTGAGATCACAGGTATTTAGACCTGACTGTATATCTGAGACTTTGTTGTTTGCAAACTTTTTTTTCTTTTTCTTTCTTTTTTTTTTTTTGAGTCTACATGTTTTATATAACTTTAAATTCATTCACAATTATGTTTCTAATTGAAATTAGTCCTTTCAATTTTATTATCTTAATGGGTTAATTAAGTGTGATCCAAGATAAAATTTGGTAGAATCTTGAAAGTTTTTCTTTTGGCACACCTATTACACTTTAATCATAGTGTTCTCTAACTAAAAAATAGAATTTTTTACTCATATAGCTTAGAAAAGTCCACAGGAAACTACGAGGAGAGGATGTCATTATCATTATTATCATCACCATCTTCATCATTTCATAATCATCATCATCTAACATTTCCCACATGCTTTCTGTGTCTCAGGACTTCTCCTCAGTGTTGCACAGGTTATTGCCCCTGATATATATGATAACCTCTGTGGTAAATTATTATTAACTGTCTTTACAGATAAGGAAACTGAAGCACAGAAGGGATAGGTGGTTTGTCCACTGTCACAAAAAGTAAGTGGTATCGCTATAGATTGAATCCAGGTAGTCTGATTACAGAGACGGGGGGGGGGGGGTGGGCGGGGGCAGGGTTTAACCACAATATCAAACTCTTTCATGAGAGCAAAGATGTATGATTTTGCTGACCATGTGAATACATAGCCCTTCTTTCTGGAACTAATCTTTTTCAGTTGTTCAGAGTGTACACAGTACTCTTATGTCCTTTTCATATTTTACTTTTTTAGTAGTCCTGTGAGCTAAATACAATGATGATGTGTACCTTGTAGATAGGGAAACTGTGGTTCAGAAAAGTCTAGCGATTTACCTATGGATCTGAAGCTGCTAAGTCACATTGTAAAGTGTGAACTTGAATCCAGGTCTTCTAATTATAAACCCATAAGCTATGGACTGAATGGTGTCTTCTCCATACGACTGTGCTTGAAGATAGGGCCTCCATGGTGGTAATTAAGATTGAATGAGGACATAAGAGTGGGGGCCTGATACAATAGAATTAGTGTCCTTATAATAAGAGGTAGTAGAGAGTTCTCTGTCTCTTCACCATATGAGGACACAGCAAGAAGATGGCTGCTTATAACCCAGGAAAGAGTTCTTATCAGAAATTGAATAAGCTGGTATCTTGATCTTGGACTTCCCATCTTCCAGAACTGTCAGAAAATGAACTGCTGTTTAACCCACCCACTCTATGGTATTTTCTCATGGCAGTCAGAGAAGTCTAAGACACAATGTTTTTTTGTTTTTTTGGTTTTTTTTAGTGTAGGAGGATTCTCTCTTCTCCACACCCTCTCCAGCATTTATTGTTTGTAGACTTTTTTTTTTTTTTGGCTGCGTTGGGTCTTCATTGCTCTGCGCGGGCTTTCTCTAGTTGTGGCGAGCGGGGGCTACTCTTCATTGCAGTGCATGGGCTTCTCATTGCAGTGGCACGGGCTCTAGGCACGCAGGCTTCAGTAGTTGTGCCTTGCAGGCTCAGTTGTGGCGCACGGGCTTACTTGCTCCGTGGCATGTGGGATCTTCCCGGACCAGGGCTCGAACCCGTGTCCCCTGCATTGGCAGGCGGATTCTTAACGACTGCGCCACAAGGGAAGCCCCAAGACACAATGTTTAACACTTGCTTTAAATGTTGCAGTCAGGTGCTCACATGGTTAACAATCAAATTTTTGCTTAGGGTGGAAGCACAGGTGGTGACCTATGGAGTGAATAAACTCTAAAGTCCCCTGATGACACGTCATGTCACTTAATGACATTTATATTTGGCAAATTCACCCATGTGCATTGCAGTTACAAAACTTGAGCTGGAATTTTTCAGCAGCTTTAAACTACAAGGCATTATGTTAGATTGAAGACAGTTTTGGCAGAGGAATACTGCTCTCTTCATGAACTACCAAACACCACTGGGCAAAGTCAGCCGTCAGTGGTGCCTGTGGGATATGCCTAATGACGTGTTTCTCCTACTTGCCTGTTTTTGATGCTCCTACTTCCACTGGTAGCAACTTATTCCTTTGAGTTAAAATCGGTCCTTTAGTTTTAAGTGCAGATGTGCATCAGGAAATGAATAAATCAAGATACTAATACCATTCTGTTTACTGTCAAAGATAAAACCAGTTGTGAGTTAAAGTGGTACAGGCATATTTTAATCAGTAATGACTATTGCAGTAAGAAAGAGTCCAGTGTGAACTGAACTCAAATTTGTGCAGAGGTGTCTGGCATTGGTTTTTTTGTTTGTTTTGTTTTAATAATTAACAAAATTAATATCATTCTCTATTACGACTGTCAATCATTTTCTGTTGGCTGCTGAAACACATAAAATATGTATATATATTACAGCATGAGGGAATAGACAGAGGGAGGATGAGGATGAGTGGGGGACTGAGAAGAATCAGAGAAGAGGAAATTTACAAAAAGCTGGAGGGGAGATTGGCTCATGTGACTAGGCCATCTGGGTTTCCTGACTGACCTTTATCAGAGTTAGGCTCCTACCCTCCTGCAGAAACTAGGAAACAGAGGCCCTATCTTCAGACATTGGTTGAAATGGACAGTGATTTTTTTTTTGGCAGCCTTGAGCTTGCCCAGGCAGGAAATGAAGGGGGCTGCAGTCATCACCCTAGGGATGTAGTCTTGAGCTGTTGAAAACTATGTAAGTGTTTGTTGAAGTCTATTATTGTAGCAGATGGACAAAATCATTTGTGCTGGAAGTCTTAAGTTTTTATAGGCCAAGTTTGAGGCCTAATTGAGAAGAGGGCTCAGGGGAGTCTGACTAGAGTTTGGTCAAGGAAGGACTCTTTGTTACTACTTTTCTTCTGATATGTGAGTGTTGGGGGAGGGTGGTAGCCATCATGAGTATAGTAGGCTATGGGATAGTGGAGAAGATAGATTTTAAAACAGAAAAATAATTAGTTAGCCAACAAATGCAAATATTTCCTTTAGGAAGGAAAGAGAAGCGGTGAATGTATGTCCAATATTCCAGCTCTTCAGAATTCTGCTGGAGGGAATGTTTTCTGTCTCACTTCCAGTCAGAGTGCTGATGGAAACTGGCATAATTTGGCTGTCTGGGGGACCACTGAGAACAAAGCAGAGCTTGATAGCTTGTTTCAGCCTGAGAGAACTTATGAAACCATAGACAAACATCAGAGAGCAAGAGGTTAGGAGCTTCTGAGAAAGAAACCAGTAAAACTCTCAAATTGGGCAATTACACACACAAACCCAGATTAAATGCATCCCTATAAAAAGTCTTAGAGGTCCCCCAGAATCTCTAGTCAGGCTAACTGTTGAAGATCTTCCCCTGTATGAAGTTAGTCCATAAAGACCAGAGAGGTGACTGTTTTCACAAACACACAAATTCCAGCAAAAAACTAACAGATCATAGGAAGAAATGGAGAAACAATCCAATCAAGGGAACAAAATTAACCTTTACAAAACAATCCTAAAGAAACAGAGATCTGTGAATTACCTGAAAAATAATTTATGATAATTATCTTATAGAAACTCAGTGAGTTACAAGAGAACACAGATAGACAACTAAATGAAGTCAGGAAATGATAAATGAACAAAATTAGAATATCAACAGAGAGATAGAAACTATAAAAAAAAGAACTAAACAGAAATTCTGGACCTGAAGAATATAGTAACTGAATTGAAAAAAATCACTAGGAGGGTTCAACAGTAAATTGGATCAACTAGAAGAAAGAATCAGTGAATTTGAAGACAGGTCATTTGAAATTATCAAATCAGAGAAACAAAAAAAAAGAAAAAATGAAGAAAAGTGAGAAAAGCCGTAAGTCAGACCAGTGTATACATTGTGGGTGTCTCATAAGGAAAACAGAGAGAGCAAGAGGAACAGAGCTTATATGAAGAAGTAATTACCCCAGATTCCCTGATGAAGGAATCTGATGAAGGAAATGGGCATCCAAATATAAGAAGGTCAAAAGACACTCATGAAGATGAACCCAAAGATGTCCACTCCACACTGAGATACCTTATAATCCAACTATCCAAAGTCAAAGACAAAGAATTTTAAAATCAGAGAGAGAAAAGTGACTTGTCATGTAAAAAGGAGCACCCGTCAGTGGATTTCTCAACAGAAACATTACAGGCTAGAATGGAGTGGGATGACATATTCAAAGTACTGAAAGACAAAACTGCCAACTAAGAACAGTGTATCAGGCAAAACTGTACTTCAAAAATGATGGAGGAATAAAGACCTTCTAGTTAATACTGCTGTACTGTACACTTAAAAATGGTTAAGATATTAATTTTTATGTTACATGTTTTTCACCACAATAATTTTTAAAAGCCCCAAATAGAATAATGCATAACTCCCAATCTGGGATTTTCAGAACTCTAATGAAAAACTGATGAACTCATAAAAGTGCTAACAAAAGATCAAGATGAAAAAAAAAATTAATTACATGGGACTGAGTGAACTGATGAGGATGAGTATAATTTTTGTGACTTTCTGTTTGAATTAAAAAAAAAAAAACCCACAAGGACTCAGAGGCAAAGAATATACAAATCAATTTTCACTGCAAAGTAAAGGAGCTGTTACAGTGGAGGATTACTGGACTGAATGTCAATATTATGACATAGTATGAGTGTGTTTCATGTTTGGTAATTGCAATCATTGTTGCTTTTGTCGTGGTCATCCATGTACAATGCTTGGTGTCAGTCTATTTATCTCTTGTAAAAATAAAATACAGTGTGTGTGTGTGAAAAAAAAAAGTAAAAACAGAAACACACACACAAACAAAAAGAAATAAGGTACACTTAAGCACTTAAGCAGTGGATTTTCACTCCTATCATGAACAGGCATTAGACCTATCCTATGAGGGTGTGTCTGAGTAACTGCATTAATTTATTCATTCATCATATATTTGTTTTCCTCTGATTCTACTACATTTTGCTAAATACTGGGAATACAGTGATGAAGAGAGAATCTGTATCTAATATCACTAAGTCTGGCCAAAGGAGACAGGCATTAAATAATTCCACAAATGTTGATGAAATGCAACTGTGACTGAAACACTCAGACCAAAGCATCCCCAGCATGCTATGATATATGCTAATATAAAGTCATTGTGAACTGAGCTAATATCAAATAGCATTTGTGTGTGTGGGGGGGAGAGAGGTACAGATTTGGATGCTTACTCTGTGTCCACATGAGTTTTCCTCCTGATATTTCTATAAACATAAGGCATAAAGTTACTTTTCATTTCTTTATGGAATGTCATACCCTTCTGCATTTCCTGAACTACATAATGAAGAAAATAAGAGTTGTCTAGAAAGATGACTTGACACTTGACAACAGATGATGTGTGGAGCCTACTGTCTCTCATTGTGCCCAACACAGTCCTGGTAACTTTGTAGACACACTGGCCATTCTAGCAATGAGGATTCTTCCTTAGTCTTATGTTGATTCAATTCATGTCACAATCATTCTGCATTAATCATTTCCTGAGTAACAATGTGCACCCTGGAACTCCAATACAGATTAATGAAATAATGTTTCTCTAGATCTCAAAGACATCTTCCGAACTGCTAGCCTAGGGAAGAGAAAACGTTATCAAGCCCAGTTCTCTGATTAATTTGTTGTGCTCTCTGGAACATTGTTAAGAAGGATTCTGAAGTCATATTTACACTTAGAAGAAAGAGAATTGGAAGAGGTTATGCCGTCCATGGACACAGAAGAGGATATTTGAAATGTGTGTACCAGTTATTTTGCATAAAATCACTTCAGTTTTATGCTAGGCTAAGAATGTCTCTAAATGAAATATCATCTACTTGAAAGTACATCGTTTTTATTTAAATATGAATTTCCTAAAATGTACTGTTGGAGTCAATGTTCAGTCCCTGATGTTTTATGCTAACAGAAAAGAACACTGATCTGAATCAACTCAAATCATAATAAATTGAATGAACATATAAGCGAGTTAGAATCACAGACCACTCTTTAATTTGCCCCATTTAACCTATGTTCATCACATATATTATTTTCAAATCTTGACAAGATGGTAGAAAAAAATAAAAACTAAGCTTGCATCTCCCCATAGTGGGTACACATAGCTGGCAACGGAAATACTTAGTTTATGCGGGAAAGAGCTTGACATTCAGAAGGCTCTTGTATTTCGCCTGTACTAAAAAAAAAAATGTTTATTGTATACAACATTTCTTCATAACTAATGATCCCAATGTTATCTAAAATGAGTAAGTGAACCGTTCCCTCCCAGCCTTTTAGGCATGCTGTTCTTTTTACCAGGAAACCCTTCCGCCCCTTTTGTTTCCTGACTCAATTCCTCCAGAAAGACTCCTATTACCCTTGGACTTATTAACATATTCTCTTTCTGCAGTCGCATGGCTTGCTGGGCCTACGTCTTTCTACACAGTAATTGCTGACATATCTTCTGCCTTATCCAGCAAACTATAAGCTCCTCTGGGTAGTTAACCACATTTTACTGTACTTTGCGTCTCGTGTTCTCATTCCAAACTACAGGGACATTTTTTTTTTCCATATACAATCTATAATGTTCTCAATACTGTTTTCAATTCTACTTATAAATGCGTATATTAAGTGTGTAGAAGCCAAAATGTCCACACATTGAGTTCTGTTCCACTGAGGTAGAAGAGGAGCTGCAACCAAGGAAGCCCCTGATTCCCTTTGCTTCTGTTTCTTTACTGCATCTTCTGACATGATCTATGTTTGCTGTTGGGGTCATTTGTCACTTCTCTGAGCCTCTTCTCTTTATGGGCTGAGTATCTAGGCAGCACTGAGGAATTTGAGCCAATGCTGGTGATGCTGTTTTTGTTGAAGACGATGTGATACTTTACTTTCACCTGAAACTCAGGGCTTCATCTGATTCTCTTCCCTGATAGCAAAGGCTAGGTGACAGTAAATATTGATCCTAGGGTACTGCATTGGAACCAAACTATTAACATGAAAATATCCTATATTATTCAATGGAGCATTTATTGCCTCGGTGATGATTTTGTAGGTGCTGTCTTGAGGCAGGGGGCATAGATGCTAGTCCAATTTGGACTCGAATAAGTCACTACGTCTCATTTATCTGTAAAGTGATTAAGATTGGGAGTGATTGTCTTCAATGTCTTTTACAGGTGTTGAATTTTTATGATTCTCTTCCATCTATGGGAGATTTCATTCTAACTCACCTATAAAAGTGCATGATACACAGCTGTTACTTTATGAATACATATTGATTGCAAAGCATGTTCACATGCTTAATCTCATACTTTTAACAATCCTTGGAAGTAAGCAGGGAAAATACTGCCTTTTCTATTTTACAGTTGAGAAAACTTGCACATGGATTCAAGGTTAACAAGCAAATTCTGGCTACAAATCCTGTGCTCTTCCTTCCTTAGAACAAATTACTTTGGCCCACTATAAGTATTTATTTTAAACATAAAGTTTTATAAAAATGATAGAACTTGGGTATATAAAAAAAATATGGGATTTTGAGTCCTCTCCAACACAAAAGCTTATACAACATTTTTTCTAATTAAAAACTGCTTACTAGAAGAATATATGCATGAATCACTTCCGATCCTATCTCTTTACATAGAGAGAAAAGTAGCATTGTTTCCTAAAAGTATAAGATCCAGAAAATATGCTATAAATCAGATAACTCTTAATTATGACTCCCGTATACAGAACTCAAGGGAAATTAATAATCAATACCCAAGTAACTAATTAAAACTGAGTTAATAAATGAACGATAGAATTCTGTATTTAAAAAAGGTCGTTATATTTTCACATACATTTTCTTACAGACAATTTAACCATTACAATCAGAGATATCTGAAAGATTTTTATCAGATTCCCTGGTAGAAAAAAAAAAAAGGGTGCATACCCTCTATATTTTTAAATTATGGTAAGGTTAATTTAAAACCTTTTTTTCTTCTCTTGTTTCAACCCTAGAGTTGCCTTAGTGTGTACAGTCTAATGAACATTATTTCTGGATGATTAAAGATAATGAAGTGTCATTAAGTTACTGGTAACTGTCTTAGACATAGCCTGTCGAGTATGATTAGTTTTAATTACAGAAGATAGGATGAAGATATTTAACACAGAAACTATGTGTAAATTTTGTTAAACATAAATTCTTGTTCTCATTATGGTTAATTTATGTATGATACATAGAGATATTGCAATAAAAAATTAATTTTTAGCGATAAACATCACTGCAGTTTCCTATTATTATATAACAAATCAGCCCCAAACTTAATGACTTAAGATGATAAGAATAATTTTATTATTATCTCCCATCATTCTGGAGGTTGACTAGGTTCAGAAAAGGACTTCTCATTCAATATCTCTCGTGCAGTGGCAGTTGGATGAGGGCTGGATTTAATTCTGCTTGAAGTTAGCCAGATTATCTCTACATGGTCTCTACACATAGCCTGTGTGGCTGAGATCAGAGTCTACATTCCGAGAGAGAAAATGTAAACTGCCAGAATCCTAAACCTTGGGCCTAGAAACTGGTAGTGCCACATATCAACCTCACCATATTCTATTGTTGAAGCAAGCCTAAGTTCAAGAGGAGACACAGAATCCACCTCCCAGTGAAACAAATGTCAGTGAATATGGTGATTATATTTTGAAACTGCCAGAGTTGGTCCTCTGGCCACAAATCATTTATATACCAACCACATTCAAAAAACTGTCACCCACTTCAAAGATTCCCTATGCCAAAGCAACATCTCTTTATGGAATTAGTCTCAAGCTTGAGTCCTACATACTGTTATCTACATCTGGTACAGATCCAGATGTACTCTGAGTGTGGCACCGAGAATAGACGTTGCTGAGTGCATTTCCTCTCGATATGAAGAACTCTTGACTAAAGAGACAAGATTTTGTCCCTACACAACCAACAGACGATGTAAGAAAAAGCACAGAATATCTTTCATTCAAAAAAGGGGAAAATAGGATGTACACAGCAGTCACTGGTCCATAGATATTCTGAAATATCTCTGGGCACAAGTTGCCAATCCTGTGATTAGGGCCTAACCTTACTCTGTGGCTTTTGGCTCTAAATTCTTGGCTATTGGTTCTGTCCTCTGGTTCACCCTTCTTTTTCCATCAGAAATTACCAGTTTTTACTGTTATGTAGTTTCCTAACAGCTTTTCCTATCCAGCTTTCTAATCGTATTAGATCACGGACCCAAAGGCCTCTTCATTTCTTGTGGAGTCTGTACTTTAGTACAAGCTGGTGGTACTTCTGCCAGCACCTAACAACTTTTACAATTTTGTAAAATTTCTTTGAATTTAATTTGGGTTTAGTGGATTAGATAAAAGTCACAACCACAAATCTTGTTAAGATAAATCCTTCTCTACCTTGGCTTCCCTATGATACTGTGGGAAATATCTGTGGGACAAAATCTTAAGATTCTTTAGAAGCTTTATTGTTTAACAGAGTGGATCTGTTTGGCATGCAAAATCCTTAGAGTATCCTTATCTGTCTAAATGGTTCTATGAATTTTTGCCTAAGATTTCTGTGATATCTTAAAAAAAAGTCATAATAGTCTCATCTTGGATTTAACCTATGGTCTGAAGCCCTTCTGCTCTCAGAAGATACTGGGAATAAGAAACTTTGATTTTTGTACCCAGCATGTCTTTGCTTCATTTTAAGAGCTCAGTCTTTAGCACATCTTTCTCTTCTCACATTGTAACATACAAAGCAGGAGGAAGCCAGATGGTACTTTCAATTATGCCACATCTCTTTAGCTAGATCACCAAGTCCATTGGGAACATTTCCTATTTGCCACATTACTCCATAGGACAGTGTTGCCAAATTTCTGCTGTTATATAACAAGGATCCCATTTCCTCCAGCTTTATGCCATTTGTCTCTCTTTAAGCTCAAGGTCATTTAGGCTTTCAGTATCACTTTCTTTGATGCCCCTTTAAGCTTCCACATTCTCCTTGAGGCTCTTCTGACTTCCACCTGGTCCCAAAGCTACTACCATATATTTTTCATTGTTATTAATGTAGCACAAAATTCTGGGTACTAAAATCTGTTTGAGTATTTGTTGCATCACAAATCCCTGAAATACTGAATCCACTGGGTTCTAGACAAAGTCCTCCTTAGCCCTGTTGTTTGGTAAAAACCCGATGTCTGCTCTGTAATCAGGGGATTGATGATTCTGGCCACTGCAGCTAGCATCATCTCTGCCTCTTGTTTCACAGACATGAGGAGCCCACAAGACCATGCCTCTATTCCCTGATGGACCCATACTCCCTTCAGCACAAAGACCTCAAGCTTACTACATCTAAGATTGTGGGGGACAAGAATAAAAAAAATCCTTGTCCAAGTCTTGCATTTCTGATTTGAGATATGCTGATACCTAGCCTTCATTATGAGCCTAGAGGCTCATAGGAATAGGTCCTTGCTAGCAAAGAAGTGTCATGGGGAATTGGGATTCAAAATTCTCAGCCTTAGGACTTCCCCGGTGGCCCAGTGGGTAAGACTCCACATTCCCAGTGCAGGGGGCCCAGGTTCAATCTCTGGTCAGGGAGCTAGATCCCACATGCCACAACTAAAAAGATCCCGCATGCCATAAGTAAGATCCTGCGTGCTGCAACAAAGATCCCGTGTGCTGCAACTAAGATCCAGCCCAGCCAAATAAATAAATATAAAAAAAAAAAATTCTCAGCCTTGTGTGTCTTAACCAAATGTCCTCATTCTATTTCTCAGGATCCCACACTATCTTGCCGGTGTCATTACTTTAGTGCAGGGGTCAGCAAACTTTTTCTGTAAAAGGCCAGATAGTATATATTTTAGGCTTTTCTGGCCAACGTTCTCTATTGCAACTGCTCAACTTCACCATTAGAGAACACCAATTGACAGTACACAAATGAATGGGCATGGTTGGGTTCCAATAAAACAAAAACTTTTTTTACAAAAGCTGGTGGTGGGCCAGATTTGGGCAGTAGTTTGCCTGCTTCTGCTTGAGTGTAACAGATGTGTCAGGATGAGCATTTAATTGGTGTTGCAATCGAAAAACTTATATTGATGCCTTGGGATTGAGTTTCAGACGTATCTACTACTGTAGATAAAGCACTTTTAAAAATTGTGATAGAGGCCTTCCAATTTTTCTCTAGTGTTCTCATTTAGGCATTTTTTCTTTGTTCTTTTCTTTGTTTACACTCTCTAGTTTTGTCAGAAACTGCAGCACGTTTCAATTGTTTTTAATCATCATTAACCATAATAGTAACAACATGCTACAGACAATTCATTTCTCAAAACCTTGCCCTCCACCTGCATTCCATTCAGGACTGGCTATATAATTGGTAGGGACCAGTGCAAAATAAAAATGCAGGCCCCTGATCAAAAAACTGTAAAAAAGTTTTTCTTTCTTCCATGGTCTCTCTCTCAACTGTCTTGGAATTTTTAACTTGCTATTAAGTATCACATTTGCTCAGGCATGGGGAAAGTTGTGGTGCGTGTGCAGACCCTCCTAGGTGCCCAGGGTCCTGTTCCAGGACAGCGTAGTGCACAAACCTCCTTCTCCCCTGTGCCAGCACCTGGGTTCCCTTTTGGGGCAGAGGAGGGCAGCAGTCACTGGGCAGAGGTGGAGGAGCAGGTGGCCAAGAGCAGTCACATGAAGGTAGAGAGAGGCGGGGGAGGTGGAGCCGTGTGTGAGCTGAAGCTCCAAGTCCTTGGCACATGCTCCATGATCCCATGGGACTTCACTTACAAATTCTAAGATGAAATTTATTAAGAATTTCAAGACAGTGACTACATAGCATTAAACCCTAAGCATGGGGCCTTTATGACTGCACTGGTTGTATGCCCATGGAGTTGATACTAACTCTATTTCATCTTTCAATACCACAACCAATGATAATTTGTGTAACTATGCTTTCACTGAAAACCATGGATTACCATTTTCTTTTTTTTTTCCTCACAAGTAAGATATCCATGTACTCATTAAATAAATGGGCAACCCAATCCCAGATTCCCATTTGGAAGACTTGATTCCTGGGATTATTCCTGGTCTAATTACCGTATCAGTGAGGGTGCCATCCACTCAAAAGTGGCGATTAAATAAATTCAAGGAAAAGACCATTTACAAAATTGCTGGGCAGGGTTAAAGAAAAATAACAAGGGTAGTTTGTTAAGCACCCTGGAGTTAACTGGAGTGGAAAACAGTACTGCTTTTAAGTCTGAAGGGACGAAGACAGGGAGCTGTTTTCACAGAGAAAAATCTAGTTGTGGAATGACCAGACAGAAGCTGCATCATTCAATAGAGGAACTCATCCACTGCCAACCACACACCAGGAAGGAGGAAGCTGGTGGATAATTACCTCTACCTCTCTTTCTTTCCTTCTCTGATCTCCTCCTGCTGCCTCCCATTTGCCAACCGAAGTATTCCAAATGGCAGAGCTCATAAGGATCACACTTCTGAGGCACAGAACAGTATCGAGTAGGTTGTAAAACAGAAATAACAGAGCAAACAGAAGATACAGTGCAAGTCAAATTTCACTTATGTGCCTACTGCTGTACACCTAGCAGTACCCTATACAACCACCACCAAAAATAAAATAATAATAAATAATAATAGTGTAATTCTATGGATTTAATGTGCTGAAATTTCAGATTTATAGAGTCGAGTCAACCAATCCTCAAAGATTTTCACATTCTGAAAATTAAAGTTTAAGAATCTCTAACTGGAAACTAACTATTCAGCTGGCCCACAAATTCACACGTATCATCACTGGGTTAATCTAAAGAGTGAACAGGTTTCGGAATCATTTGTCAGGGAAAGTTTTTTGTTCTTTCTTTCATACAGTAATAATAATAATAATGATAATAATAGGCCAATTAGGCACTAAATTGAATTAATTCACGAGGATTTTTATGGCAGCAATTTGAAATGGATTGTCAGAGACAGTCTACAGACTCTCATATTATGCCAGGCTATTTTCATAACTATTTGGATTGTAACAGAATAAAGATAAAATATAAGAGGTTTGGAGGATAAAATACCTTAGCAAAAATATTGTATGTAATACAGATGTGATTACTTAGTAGGACAATTTATAATGCTCAAAGACGATCTCAAGAACGACTGCATATTTTAACAACATGAATGTATATCAATTCATTAGTATTTACTCAATAATCATAGTGTACAACACTGTTCTGGTCTGCTTGAAGTGCAGGGAAAGTGTTACGTACTTCTGCTTAAAAGCTGATTTACTGTCTTGCAAATTATTTAGAAAAACAATCACCTCTTTATCAATCAGAATTCCTATTTGAGAGTAACAGAAGCCACTTCAATTAGTTCAAATGGAAAAGCAGTTTATTTAAAAAGTATCTCATAAATCGCAGGAAGCAGGGAAGGGCAAAATATAAGATTTAGAGGTTTTTCATGTGAATAAACACTAAAACCACACCGCTGAAACTGGACCATGAGCATCAAACGCTTTATGTTTTAGCCACCAACACACCAGAAAATCTGGATTTCTTAATACATCTACTTCTTCACATTGCTTTCTTCTGAATCAAGGTCACACACTGGTGCCTCTGAATGGTGAACCTAGGTTTTTGTTTTTGTTTTTCTAGGTGCAAGAAAGACTAAGAAATTCATGTGCTGGCTACTTTTAAAAGGGTGGGAATAGTACACAAATAAAATTATGGCAAATACTCCAAACATTAGAAAGTCTTTAAAAAGGATTTCTGCATGATGAAATAAGTTGGGGCAGACCGACTTCCCACTATGGAAAAACAAAAAACAGGAGATTATGTGTGAAATAATTACTTTTAACATTAAATAATACACTTCTCAGTAACCCATAAGGCAAGGAGGATACCACAAGGAAAATTACAAAATATTATGAACTAAATAAAAATGAAAAAACAATGAACCAAAATTTACGTCTACCATTAACACAGCTCTTACAGGGAAATTTATGTTTTAAATGTTTATATTAAATACAAAGAAAAGTCTAAAATCAATGAACAAGGCTTCTACCTCTGAAAAAGCTAGGAAAACAAGAAAAAAGTAAGACTAAAGTAAATAGAAAAAAAAACAAGAAAGAGAAAGATCATTAAAATAGGAAATGGATAAATACAGAGAAAAATCATTAAAACCGAAAGCAGTTTTTCTAAAAAAGATCAACAGAATTTAAGAAAAAAAAGTAACAACACTGTAGTTGGATTGATCAAAAATAAATAAATAAATAAGAGAGAAGACAAAATCACCAATCACCAACAGGAATTAAAGAAGAGCCATCACCACAAATGCTACATACCTTAAAAACCATCAAATGCAGATATATTATGATAAATTCAAGCAAATAAATTTGACATCTTATGTGAATTACAAAATTTCCTTGAAAGGTACACATTTAAAATGATGCTAGAAGACTTATTAAATCTTAATAGCCCTGTATCCATTAAGGCCTTTGAATTTGTAATATAAAACCTTTCCACAAAGAACATTCTGAGCCCAGAAGGCATCATTGGTCAAATCCATCAGACATTTAAGGAAGAAAAAATATCAATCCTTCACTAAATATTTTAGAAAAACAACAAAGAAGGAACACACCGAAACTCATTTTATGGGGCAAGCATTATGATACCAAAACCAGATCAAGATATTTCAAGAAGAAAAAACTAAAGACTGATATCCATCACTAACCTACATAAAAACAGGCTTAACAAAAGATTTACCAAATAAAATATAGCATTATAAAAAAGGATAATACATTGGGACCACATGAGTTTCAGCAGAACTAAAATAGTGGCTTACCAATTAAAAAATGCATCGATGTAATTCACCACATTAACAGAATAAGGGAGAAAAAACATATGATCATCTTAATAAACCACATGATCATCTTAATACATGTTGAAAGCATTTAATAAAATGCAATATCCATTCAAAACAAAAATTCTCATAAAACTAGAACCAGTTCTTCCCTGGTGGCGCAGTGGTTGAGAGTCTGCCTGCTAATGCAGGGGACACGGGTTCGCGCCCTGGTCTGGGAAGATCCCACATGCCACGGAGCAACTGGGCCCGTGAGCCACAACTGCTGAGCCTGCACGTCTGGAGCCTGTGCTCCGCAACAAGAGAGGCCACGATAGTGAGAGGCCCGCGCACCGCGATGAAGAGTGGCCCCCTCTTGCCGCAACTAGAGAAAGCCCTAGCACAGAAACGAAGACCCAACATAGCAATCAATCAATTAATCAATAAATCTTTAAAAAAAAAAAAAAAAAAAAAAGGAAAGCATCCCTCGTGGAGACCTGACTTAAAAAAAAAAACAACAAAAAACTAGAACCAGTGAGAAATTCCTCAACCTGTTCAGGGTATGTATCAAAATCACATACAACTTCATGCTTAATGGTGAATGCTTCTACTCTATGATCAGAAATAAAACAAGATGTCCACTCACCAGCTCTATTCAACACTGTATGGGAAGCAACAGCCAAAGGGGGAAAATATAAATGCCAGGGGTTTGGAGGGAAAGAGGGATGAATAGGTGGAACACAGGGGATTTTTAGGAGAGCAGAACTGTTCTGTACTGTAATGGCTGAGACATACCATGACATATTCATCAAAACTGTAGGACGTACAATGCACATCAAATGTACCACACTGATGCAAGATGTTAATAATAGGGAAATTCAGGGGCACATGGGAACTCTCTGCTCAGTTTTTTGGTATACCCAAAACTACTTTAAAATATCAAGTCTACTCATATATATTTAAATAAATAAATAAGCAAATAAATAAAATGTGTGTAAGTATATAAATATATATATATAAATGTAAAAATGGTGAATCTAGTGAAGAGTAGAGGGTGTTACTTCATGTTATTCCACTTTTCAAAATAAGAAGTTGTGAGAAATCTAAGGAATATATGAAGAAGTCTTCAAAATAATATTTAAGAATACATACAATCTAAATATGTTAAAAATGTGTGTATCATCTTGGAAAAATCTAAGCCTGTCATATCCCTGCTTAAAACCATAACCAGCTTCCCACTTTTCCTAGGATAAAGACACAACCGCTCAACACGGAGTATGAGGCACCTGCCTCTTCTTCCTCACTTCTGTCCACTGACTGGCTTCCCACCACCACCATCACCTCTGCTCTTTGGGCTCCAGTCATACCGGAGGAAACGACTCCTGCAAAGTTCTCTCTCCTCTCGGCCTTTGCACGTGCTGCTGCTTCAGGCTGCCTAAGAGGGACTGAGAAAGGGATTTTCATGCTGTCTCTTCTCGACTGTCCCCCTTTCTCTCCTTTTGGAAACTTTCTCCGTCTCCTAAATCCAGGAACATGCTTCCTTAGCACCCAGTGCTTAGTCCCATATTGCATTTAGCACACGGTATTGTAATTGTATGCACGCTTGTCCATGTTCTCCAATGTTCTGTAAACCTAAGGACAGGACCTGTCTTTATTCCTCAGCCTCCAGTACTGGGTCTGGCACACAATAATTACATATCCAATAAATGGGCTCTATGTGAAATTAAAAAGTTGGACTAAATAGATGATGAAGATCTATTGGCATGTATTGAATAATCCCAACCCCAGGAAATACCTTTTTCTCTGAATTCCTCTGGTTCTAAGCCTCTGAAGACCTCACGAGTCAGAGACTGTGGTTCCCATGAACCCTCCGCACGTCACGTGCTGCTCAGTCTAAGGTCACGGAACGTGGACTCCATTTCCCAGCATGCCTCGGGACGTGGGGGCTGTGTCACCCATGGGAGGCCCCGGCCCTGCGTGCGAGCTGAGGAGGTAGCCAAGGCGGAGCGGCCACTGACGCTGAGGCAGCCGTGGGTCGGCGGCCTGGTCTCCATGGCCGGTCGCGTTGCTCTGTCTGGGGCCGCGAGGGCTCAGAGACCATTTATTCATCTGTTCGAGGCGGCCGTTCGCGTGAAGTTGGAGCAGATCCTGAGCCGCGAGATGCCGATCCCATCAGGCAGCAGGTGCATTTCCGTGTGGCCATGGTGAGTTTTAGCCTTTAGGGGCTGAACTGGTACAAGCCACGCTGTCCAGAACGTGGACTGTCCATGGGCATGGGCTGGCCATCCAGGCGCGGAACCTGCCCGCTGGAGCGATTTATTAACGGTGAGGACACTGGCCTCATTCTACTGGCGCATGTTCATCAGACATAGCAATTCGTTAAAGCCAAAGCTAACCCAAGGGAAGGGCAGAATCTTTCACTACTGCTCTTGCCGTGAACTATTCAGGCAGGCCTGTCCAGTTACTCTGTGTTTAATGGTGACTAAGAAATCACCCTGGCCTGATGAGCTGGACACAATCCTGTATGTTAAAATAGAAATTATCATATGAGTTGCAAATAAGTAAGTAAATAAGTAAAGTTTATACAGATTAGAAATAGTTTCATTCCAGATGACATTACTCGGTGTGTAGAAAATCTCTCCCTCTATATGTATATAAACAGATCTGATAAGAGAATATAGCAGTCTCACAAGATTCAAGGTAATATACAGAACTTAATTGTATTCCTATATTTAAGCAAGGTACAGTTGAAATTAAATACCATTAACAATAACATATAAATATATTACTTTTTGAAAAATATCCAGGAAGATATGTGCAATATATGTACACTAAAACCTATAAACCATCCTGAGAGAAGTTAAGTTTTCATTCTAAATTGATCTATAGATTGAAACTTAATGCAGTTAAAATTTCAGTAGTCTGTATTTTCTGCAAATGGACAAGCTGAAACTATAATATATATGGAAATTCAAGGAACATAGTGTGATCAAAAGAATTTTGAAAATGCAAAAGTAGAAAGACACTACCTGATTTCAAGATTTACTATCACGCTAGAGTAATAAAAAGAGTGTGGTGTTTGTGTAAGAAACAAAATATTTGCATAATATATAATTGGAGCAGAATAGTCCAGAAATATACTCACAGGTATGTGAACAAATGACTTTCAACATAGGTTCAGGGTAATTCAGTGGGGAAAGAATAGTGTTTTCAACAAATGGGACAATTAATAATTTCAAATAAAAATGAAGTTTATATCACACTATATAAAGTTAAACTTGAAATGTATCATAGAACTAAACCTACAAAATTTCTAGATGAAAACATAGGAGATAACATTTGTAAACTTGGGTTATACAAAGATTTCTTAGAAAGGAAACAAAAAGTATGAATGATAAAAACATTTGTTAAAATTGAACTTAGTCAAAATTTAAAACTTCTGTTTTCAGGAGACACTTTAAAAAATGAGAAGTCTACCCACAGTCTGGAATACAAATTACATATGAAATACTAATATTCAGAATATTGTACGCACATATATACACAAGCACACACATATAATATCTGTATATATGTATGTAAAGGTATACATATACATGTATGTGAGTATTACAGAGTTGTAAGATTATATATGTATATGTGTATACATAAATGTATAATTTTACAATTCAGTAATACAAAGTGAACCAACGCAGTTTAACAAAATGGTAAATGTTTTAAACAGACACTTCAACAAAGAAGATTGGCAGTTGAAAAGTAAGAACGTGAAAGGTTGTCAACCTCATTATTCATTAGGGAAATGTAAACTAAAACCACAGTGATATGTCAATACATCCACTCAAAGGGCTAAAATTTAGATATGCTAGCCAGGATGCAGAATAACTCAAACTCATTAAACTATATAGCTGAAACGGGTTATTTTATGAATATAAATAGTATCTTGATAAATCTGACTTAAACTTTCAAAGAAAGCAGCATAACATAAGTCAAAGGTGGTATGAGAATATAGGAAGACAGAGGAGGGCAAAGCCAGTCAGGAAAGACTTCTCAGAGATGATGCTTGAGCTGGGTGTTGAGGATGACTAGGAGCTACCCAGCCACATACAGAAGCAGGCAGGGAAAGAGGGTGCATGTGAAGTTTGAAGAGTTTCAGGAGATTCAACAGCATATGAGAGCCAGTGAGGTATGAGAAAGGGGAGTGAAAGTGGCTCAATGTAGCAAGAGTTTGGGGAGTGAATGAAGATTCAGCAGGAAATAATGCTGCCTAATATTATATGTTAATAATTATGTATACATATATATAAAGATTAGTTGAAGCTAATTCATAAAGATCCTTGAATTATAAACTGAGATTTTAAACTATTTTATATGTGATGTTGTATAACCAAATGATTTTAAACAGGAGACTGATTTAATTAGATTTTATTTGTAAATAAATTCTGGTTGCAGTATGGAACTCAAAATGAAATATGGGGAAACTAGGTGAGAAATGTAGTTACAAGAGAAAGATGAGAAGGGCCTAAAACAAGACACTGGCAATTACATGGGGGATGACGTATAGAAGGTGATGTGATTCTGCCACTTAGACAAGGAGAGTCAGAAGATGAGTGTGATCTCCAGGTTGGATACCTTGGTGATGGTGGTGTTTCCTGGATTGAGGAATGTAATGCTATGGTCAGATTTCTGTTGGAAGAAGTTAGAGAATCAAAGGTATGGTAGTAAATGTGCTGAATGTGAGGTAACTGTGGTATAATTAAGTATAGTCTGGTACAATTTCTTTATTCCTTCCCCTCAAAATTGCATTTGTTTTGTCCTTTATGCCTCTTTAAAACCAAATATTTTCTTGTAGAGCTTTTAAAAATTGAATTACTTTCCCCCCATCCTTACTCTTGATCTTCTGTCTTCTACTGTAAAATTATTTACTTTAATGTGTATAGTGACTATGTGTATAAATATACACACAACCATCAAATCTCTTAAAAACATGTGTAATTTGCAGGTCCTCTCTTCTTTCTTTAGACTGTGTGTTTTCTAAGGGAAGTAGCTTTAGCTTGCTCCTTAATATAGTGACACTCGAAAAATCTCTCTAAAAAATAGCTCAAATTCTAGAGAATTAGGAGGCCTGAGGAGCTTCTCAGTATTTAGTCTGGATAATCATGTTTTGTTGTTGACGCTGCTGTGCTCTTGTTGTTGTTTATCCATTACCGAGCTTCTCTTATTTTGCTTATGATTGATTTGTTTCAGAGCTGATTAAACTTCTATCAGATATCAGGCAAAGGGAGAGGGAAAAGATAATATTTAACTGAACCCATTTCGGTATTGATTTTGAGCTAAAAGGTACACATTGCATTGGTAGAACTCTTTTCTTAGGCTTCTTGAAATAGGGGGAAATCCTTTCCATGTGGTGAGAATATTTTTAGAGAAGAATCACTTCCCTCTTTTTAGTAAACACTTCAAACTATATAGCAGGATCATGATGGATATCAACGGATACAAATTAACTAGCAGTTACATAAGATGAATACATTATATGAATCAGCACCTGGTATACATGTGGTGTTCTATCTAAGTTTTATAAAAACACAAGGTAAAGACATTTTCACATTTGTAGCATATGTTCTAGTTGAGTATGCTAATTATAAAGCAAATAAAACATTAGGAACTCGCAATATTTTTAATTCTTTTAAAAAATGTGTTCTGCTTAGTCAAAACTATTTGAGATTAATCTCTGAGTCATTAATCTATAAGAATTCCAGGGAAGACAGGATATTGCCTGAGGTGATGGTATAGTCTGCTCTCCAAAGTGTACAAGTGCATGAAATACTGGAAGTTGTTGATTTCATTTCTCTTGTGAAAGAAAAATAATCATTCAGAGCAGAACACACACAAACACACACACACACACACACACACACAGTGAGACACCACATCTAATAGAATGGCTAAAATAAAAGATTGAAAACATGAAATGTTCATAAGAATGTGGAAAAATACAAATTTGCTGGTGGGAGGGTAAAATATTACAACTAGTTCAGTAAACTTTCAAAATTCTTTAGTAGTTTCTTACAAAGTTAAGCATGAATCAACTCCATGGTCCAACAATCCTATTCCTAGACATTCCCAAAGAAAAATGAAAGTTATGCCCACAAAAGCAGTTGTACAAAAATTTCATAAAAGTATTATATATAATAACAAATAAAGTAAAACAAAATAAAACTGAGAACAACCCACATGTCAAACCATAGGAAAATGGATAAACACAATTGTGATGTATTCATACAATGAAATAGTACCCAGCAATTAAAAAAAAAACAAAAAAAGGAATTCACTAGAGATACATGCAGTAGCAGAGACATTAGTGAAAGAATCTAGAGACACACACATACACACAGACATCACAGTGTGAAATTAAATTCCCATAAGGTACACATGAACTAGCAAAACCAGTCTATGATGATAGTCAGTGAGTGGGGAAGAGTGGGAATTATGATCGAAAGGGTAAAGAATTTTCTGGAGTGAGGAAAATGTTTCATATATTATTTGGAATGGTGATTACACGCTTGTAAAAACTCATCTTAAGAACTGTACATTGTATTATATATAAATCATGCCCCTTTTTTTTTAAAGAAAGAAAAAACTGCTGAGTAGACCAGACATATTGGCTGATTTCTGTCTTTTGAGGTACTAGACCTGCCTCATTCCAAGATAGATGATGATTCCATTTGGGGTTAGAATTCTATTGCTCTGAGCTATTCTCTGGCTTTGTTTGATGCCTTTAGCACATTAAAACCAGGAGGACCGGGGCTTCCCTGGTGGCGCAGTGGTTGAGAATCTGCCTGCCAATGTAGGGGACATGGGTTCGAGCCCCGGTCCCGGAAAATCCGACATATGTGCCGCGGAGCAACTAAGCCCGTGCACCACAACTACTGAGCCTGTGCTCTAGAGCCCGCGAGCCACAACTACTGAGCCCACGTGCCACAACTACTGAAACCTGCGTGCCTAGAGCCCGTGCTCTGCAACAAGAGAAGCCACGACAATGAGAAGCCCACGCACTGCAACGTAGAGCAGCCCCCGCTCGCTGCAATTAGAGATAGCCCGCACACAGCAACGAAGACTGAACACAGCCAAAAATAAAAACAAATAAATAAATAAATTTATTTAAAACAAAACAAAACAGGAGGACCTTCAGTGTCTGTGGCCTTAGTTCAGGGTTCTTGGAGAAGAACTAAAAGAGTTGAACTGGTAGCAGAGGAGGGAAGTTACTGAAGTTGTTGGCCAAGGAAGAGCTAGAGGATGAGGATGAGGTGATAAGTCATTTTCTCTTGTTCCAAAATTACCAAGTTTGGATCTAAAGTGATATTGTGTGAGTCATCCGATTTTCTTGTTTTGAATTTTACATACACAATATGCAGTATACAAAGAGTCAGTATTGTAGAAAGAATGTGGAATAAGTACAAAAAGTAGACTTCCATCCTGTGTACTACTTAATGGTATTTGAACTAAACTTTGCAAAAGCATCTACTCTCTCTAGATTTTTTTTTTCATTTTAAATATAAGTAGCTTGAACTAAATGACTTCAAAATTCTTACAACTCTGAACTGTTCTGTAAAATAAAATAATAGAAGTCACACCTAAACTATAATTATAGACTCCATATCACAAGAGCTACCAGAAAGAGTAAAGACAAAATAAGCCGTCTAATGACAAAATCCTGTGGCTCACTTGGATATATTTACCTGACAGAATGGGCTTATATAAAATCAGTCTGTACTTGTGGAAAGATAATAAGAACAAATTGGACGTCAAGGCATTCATAATACATTATAATTATTTTTATGGCTGACAGGGATAATCCCTGTTCTGTAATTGGTTAGGTAAGGTACAGACTGATACTTGACGTATTTCTAATACATATATTCTTTCACACTCCATTGTTTTTCCTGATTCCAGACTTTTTAATCTATAAACAAGGGTCAGTGGGCCAAAGAGGGCTTTGCTTATTGTTTTCTTTGTAGGTTTTTCAAAGAAAGGAAGGAGACCTGAATCAAAAGAGTGGAGTATAGTTGTTCATATATCAGTTTGAATGAGAACAAGAGAACAACAGGCGAAATTTTAGAAGAAAAATGGGAAAATGTTCTTTCCATGAAGATTTTTCTGAAGGATGTGGTATCTTGAGACAGTAAAGGAAGCCAAGACCCACTCTAGAGGAAGCAGCATGCAGTATTCTTCAAAATTGTGCAGTGTTCTTCAAAATTATCCAGCCAGCAGTCTGAACCTTCCCTGGTTTCAACTCTTGCTAAATCTCATTTGTGTTCAGTTATTCTCTATGTTCTGTGAAAGGGTTCGAAACTCTTTTAAAATCCCTTCTCCTTATTAAGCCAAAAAAATTAGCCAATACTTTTTAATAATACAGAAATGTTCATGTTATATTTTGTGTTTTGTTTATGTTTTTCTTATGCTGTAATTAGATGAATTAGAAAACTGAGAAGTAAGGAAAACCAGTAATGCTGACCAGATTTGATTTGGGTAGCTTAATGGATAAAACCATAGATACGTGGCTTTCAGTTGAATGTAAGAAGAAACATTTTTTACTCAGAGTATTCCAAAGATGGGGTAAACTGCCTGAAAAAGTAGCAGATGTCAAAACATGAACTAGGTGACCATATCACTATGAAGTTGTGGAGGGGAGTCAGCTTAGGTGGTTGTTTAAAATAAGCTAGAGAGAAATAAGTTGGCTTTTAGATGGTAGAGAGGTAAGTTAATAAGCATTGCCAAATGAGAAACGTTGTTTAAAAAGAGAAAAGTTATGGATGCAGAAGGCCCTTCAGCTCCAGAATGATATTTGCAGAAAGACCTGTGATATATATATATAAATTTTCCTGAGTCAGGAGCTTAAATAATGTTATGAATGAGGCTGGTTGAGAATAAGCCATACTCAACTCACTCACCTCACACCATCCATATATACAGAATTTATCTTTTCTGTAAACAATCATTATCTTTATATCTGAAAGGGTTTTTTTTCCCAGTTAGACATTATAGCCATTTAAGGAAAATTATGTTTTTTAATGGTTTGGAGGAATTTAAAATCCATCAGTGTCTCAAACTATTTCTCTTCAGTATCAAGAGATACTTTCTTTTGACAATATTCAAAGAAAAGTTGGAGTAACAGTTTAGTTAAAGTTCAGGTCACATATTATCAAGCAAAAGGCAGGAAAATATGAGATGAGGTAGTAGAATGAAATGAGCATTGTTTCTAGCGTACGTGGTGTAAAACCAGTTGTGTTTGAATTTGGCTTTACACTGTCTACTTGCACAACCACAGGCAAGTGGCTTCATCTCTCAGAGCCTCCATTTTCTCACATGTTAAATTAGGGTAACAGCAACTAGAGCTGTTCTGAAATTTATAGCAAATATTTGAGAAAAACTCCACATGCATTATCAAATTGTAAACAAATATTAGCTACTTTAATTAAATTAATGGTGATATTAAATTAAATCTATCAGTAGCATGGGAATTTCAGAGAGCTGGTGATTCTTCAGTGTGAAACATGTTCACACTCTTGTTCCTTCATTCAGGATTTAGAGGAAATTGTGTTTAAGTCATTTGTGCCACTGCTTGTTTTAGTCATGTTTGTTTACTGAAGCTACCTTTTTTTTTTTTGGTCTTCGTCCATTTTTTTTTTTTTAAT
This sequence comes from Eschrichtius robustus, assembly GCF_028021215.1. Classification (NCBI taxonomy): domain Eukaryota; kingdom Metazoa; phylum Chordata; class Mammalia; order Artiodactyla; family Eschrichtiidae; genus Eschrichtius; species Eschrichtius robustus. Next base: position 227,951 of record NW_027175430.1, read on the forward strand.
TAATTAATTTATTTATTTTTTATTTTATAGCTGTGTTGGGTCTTCGTTTCTGTGTGAGGGCTTTCTCTAGTTGTGGCAAGCGGGGGCCACTCTTCATCACGGTGCACGCGCCTCTCACTATCGCGGCCTTTCTTGTTGTGGAGCACAGGCTCCAGATGCGCAGGCTCAGTAATTGTGGCTCACGGGCCTAGTTGCTCTGCGGCATGTGGGATCTTCCCAGTCCAGCGCTCGAACCCGTGTCCCCTGCATTGGCAGGCAGACTCTCAACCACTGCACCACCAGGGAAGCCCGAAGCTACCGTTTTTATCCTGGAGTATTTGATCAGCTGTCTTAATTACTGGTAGAATAATGCAAGAAAATCAACTATCTGAACCATGTAGATGGAGGAAGAGCTGCCATGAAACCTCAACTCCTCTAGGTGAATGGAGTAGTAATTAGTGTATAAATAAAATAGTGCTGGACTCCCTTCCACCGCCACCCTCCACACGCAAAAAAAAATCTGGGATTTTTTTTTACTCTGTTCTGTTCTATTCCTTTTATTCCCTTTTTGAGCTCATACTATTCTGAACATGAGCATAAAACAAAATACAATTATAAATGTTTCAAATGATAATAAACTGAAAATTTTGACATTGATAACGTAAACTTCCTGTTTTCCATAATGGCAGGTTATATACATCCAGAATCAATAAATCTTTCAAGCTAGAATATATTTTTTCTTGTTTTAGTTTCTATATACATCTGTAATTCTGAAAGATATTAATGCTTATTAGAAGAGGACAAAGTTAACTCAAGAAAATCTCAAATATTGTGATGATGGCAATTTAAGAATACATACCTTTTAGCCCATCGTTGACCCCTCCTAGAAGACATGGCAGTTTTGCCTCATTGGGAGCCATTGCTAGGCTAAGATCAGCAATAATAAGTATATCTTTTTAGCTACATGGAGAATTTCTAGATCACTGGCAAAATTATATGCAATAAACTGCTGGCTGAAATTATCAGACTTGAAGCAGATAGGCACAGTGAAAATCTTGCTAAATAAAATAAAAATGGAGAGATTGTGTTTTTCAAAATGAAGCTCATATGGACATCTGTTTATTTCAGCATAATCAGTTTAACAACTTTAATTTAGGCCTAAGATTATTGCTTGTGTATTTTGCTTGGTTATTTATGAGGCAATTAGGTTTAGTTTTCAGTATGTAAAGCAATATATGTCTCCCAAGGTTTATTCATTCTTTTATCTGTTACAGATTTGTCAAGCTTACAGGTTTCAGTGTGGAGTGATTTTTTTTTTTTTTAATGACCATTATGGCCCAAGTGTTTATATGTTCTGCAATTTTAAATACTTTGCAAGTGGGCTTCCCTGATGGCACAGTGGTTAAGAATCTGCCTGCCAGTGCAAGGAACATGGGTTCGAGCCCTGGTCCGGGAAGATCCCGCATGCCGCGGAGCAACTAAGCCCGTGCGCCACAACTACTGAGCCTGAGCTCTAGATGACAAACATTCAGTCTTTCACCGTTAGGATAATATTATCTGAAGGGTTTCCTTGGATGCTTTTTTTTCAGGTTGAGAAAGTTTCCTTCTATTTCTAATTTGCTGAGAATTTTTATTATCCCTGGAAATGGACCTAAGAGATGAAAAACAGAGAAAACAGTGAAGTAGAGATTGTGGAACTGAAGCCTGTTTCTTTGTGGTTGCAGTTACTATAGTTTCTAAACAATTATCTCAAATAATTTGGCTGAACTATATGTTTTAAGCTAGTGTTCCCCAATTTAAAAGTCTTCAATCATATCTTACCACCAAAGGATAAAATTCAGTTCACTTAGCATGGTGCGCATGGCTCTTAATAGTGTGCTCTCCGCTTTCAGCTTCCTGTTCTTAATCCTCCCTATTATCCTGCATGGCCTTCTATACTCTTGACAGTTGAACAGTGTGCCTTTCCTAAAACATACAATAGCTAGCACTTCTGTTTTGTAACTGCCATTCCTTTTGTGTGGAATGTCTTCAGTTTGTATTCTGGGGGGAAATTTCCATGCATTTAATTTGAGCCACCTCTATGAACCAGTCTCAATCTGTCACACCTCATTATAAACACTTGTCTCAGAACACAATGTACAATTACTATTTGTTATGTTTCTTGACCATCCTCTCCCTCCTCCCTTCCCCCCACACACACTGGACTGCGAATTTCCTAAAGGCATGGACTTTCTGGATACTATGTTTGTATCCTGAAAGCTAAACTTACTTGTGTGTAGCAAGTGACACACATTAACAGTTTATAATGAATTCGTAAAGAAAGCAGTTTACCTGGATTGGCCAAGTCTGGGCAGAAGTATCTTGACAGAAAGAGTCAGTTTGGATTGACTTATCCTGGTATTTATATATAAAAATACCTGAATGGATGCTTAACTTTGGACTTTGTGGGCACAGCAAACAGATTTAGTATTAATGTGTGATTATTAATTTTGGAACAAGAATGAAATAAGTTTTGCAACACATTATTAAAGATAGAATTAATTAATACAATTATTTACACAGGGATTCTGAAGCAAGTTCCATCTCTTCTTCTCCAGTGACCTAACTAGGTACAATAAATCATTTCTAAATGCGACCTAGTTTTGAATTCACCTATACAATTTTTCAGCTATATGAATTTCAAAAATAAATTTAATCAATCCTTATTCACACCTAGAAGATGTATTCTTCGATATTCCTAGGCATCAACAGGAAGTTGACTCCATCCTGTTTCCTATTTTCCCTCTGATAGCTCTCTGAAGAAAACACATTACTCTGACTTAAATCAAGAGTAGTGGTGTTAATCTATGCAGGATGATTTTCTAGGAATAGATCAACTTGTAGGTGTATGAAAAGGAATGAAAATTGAGAGATCTCTGCTTTTGTTTCAGGGTGTCAAACAAGAGATGAACTATAATAGCTGCCTAGACAACATTGACGAAAGGGTGAAAAGGGACTGAAGTATGTCTTTGATGGGTGTGTCAGTTTGGAGGAGTGAATTTTGTGACATGCAGGAAATAAAGTCACAGCTTCCTTTAGAGATGTGCTCCGTAAAAACGTGCTTAAATTCCAGCTATGACGTCCCCCCCGGGCTTGTAATTTGGTTCTGTTTGGGATCAGTCTCTCCTGCCCAGCTGTTGAGCTAAGGGTACATCTCTTGATCTTGGCACATCTGTGGCACATCCCTTATAGAAGTAATTTGTACATTTTAGAGTTTCATGGAGTCTCTAGTCCAAGTACACTGTAGTCAAAGGAGGTTTTTTAGTAACATATTATTTGACTGTTTTTCAGAAAGCACCACTTTATTCTTTTTTTTTTTAAATTTTTATTTATTTATTTATTTATGTTTGGCTGTGTTGGGTCTTTGTTTCTGTGCGAGGGCTTTCTCTAGTTGCGGTGAGCGGGGGCCACTCTTCATCGCGGTGCGCGGACCTCTCACTATCGCAGCCTCTCGTTGCGGAGAACAGGCTCCAGACTCGCAGGCTCAGTAGTTGCGGCTCACGGGCCTAGTTGCTCCGCGGCATGTGGGATCTTCCCAGACCAGGGCTCGAACCCGTGTCCCCTGAATTGGCAGGCAAATCCTCAACCACTGCGCCACCAGGGAAGCCTCCACTTAATTCTTAACAGTGTGACTTTATTTTAATGAGAGGCAAGGGTTAGTTGTCTAGGAAGCCCATGAAAGAATATCATTATTATCAGATGTTTTATTGATGCTATCAAATATTTGTCTGACACTAAGTTACCCGTTAGCACTTTCAGAGTCCCAGAATAATCTCTCTGAATATTATTGATTGCCATGACACAAAGCATACCTTTTACTTATTTTGTTCTCATATACTCAGTTTCCCCCTTTAAATTACTATCTAGAAACATTGGCACAACTGTAATAAAATGAGGCTATCTGCAGAAATACCTGAACAAAGTTTTGTTTTTTGTTCCTTCTTTAGTGCCTTGCTATTTTCTTAAATAGTTAGGATTAAAAAGACTAGATGAGAGATATTGGGAAATAGAAAACTGCATTTTAAATCTGTGGTACAAGATTAAAAAGTTTAAATACTTAAAAAGTGATACAAGTTTAAGTCTAATCTTACAAGATACATGTTTATAAAATTTTGGGAAGAAAACAAAGCAGTATAAAGCAGAAAGTGACATCAGTGTATGGATGACCAAAATACTAACAGTATTTTTCTTGACAGATGAATAATCTCTAAATAGTGTAAAGAATACTGCTTCTCTTGACCTTCTATAATTGTAGGCCAGGGTAAAATGTGGAAGAATTTTATTAGGGAAGCACCTATTGGAAAGGAAATAGGGGAGATGTCAGAAAAGACAGGGAGGGTAAGTAAACTGTGATGTAAATTCAACGTTTTGTGAAGCAGAAAGGGAGGGAAGGTTGGGTAGAATTTTCCTAGACTGCAGTACAGTTTAATAAAGTTTGGACAAGGTCAGAATCCTTTAAGGAGTTCCGAGTCTTCCAGGAATGGGTCTGCCTTAGCAGCCCTGCCACACTGTCATTGGTTGGGAGCAGCTCTTGGGAAGTGGGATCTTGGCAAAAACATTGCAATGAATTTCAGATTGTAATGGCTAGGGCTCTTAATTAGTCTCTCTATAGGTGTGGCTCTGCAAGCTACATTCTCATGGCTGCCACAGATGACTTCAAAAGTTTTATAAAAATTTAGAAAATTACCAGACACTATCCACCCTATACATTAAGGTGTATAGTTTTGATAATTATATGGCATTATATGTAAAGACTTTCTCATGCCTCTCCCATATCTCTCCTATTCTTGGATGAGCGTCCTGGAAGAATCCTTTCAAAGATTATTTAAATGAAAGGAAGAATTGAAAATCTAAATTTGAATTATAAGTGAAATGGAGCACAGTCTGCTACTAAGGGCGAAAAGCATATTTTTCTTCTCAAAACTAAATAACTTGAAAGATAAACCAAGAGCGTTACTGAGTCTTTGGGATACTAAATTAAAGATGAGCTTATTTTTGTTGCAAAATATAACATGTAATATTCGTTCAGTTTATTCCAACAGATGTGAGGGGTGGGGGGACTAGGAACACCAATACCTTTGAAATGGCCATAATGTGTCCAAGATCATGGTAGATGATTTACATTTGAAGGGTAGCAGAATAGGCCACCCCAAAATATGACTGTAGGAGTTCGGGATGTGCCAATGCCAAATGTGTCCCTTTGATATATTATTTTGAGCTATTGGCACTGGAAAAACAGCAAATGTGGGGAGAGGCTTACTCTGAACTCTTCTTATCTGCCTAAAAACAAATCCCCCCAAAAGAACTCAATTGTCATAAGGCCCCTCCCAGGAGTCTCATCAGCCAGGGAAGATTGACCCTTATTACAGGAGAGTAGAGTAGAAGTTGACCCAACACCTAGACAAGCTTTGTACTCTCCCCTAAAAGATCTACATCCTCCCTCCCCTTTCCTTATTAATGTGGTATTTAAGCTAGAATTCTAAGCCACTTGGAGAAGTTATTCATTTTCGCTGGGTATCTCCCATGTATATGAGGTATACATCTTAATAAACTTCTGTTTGTTTTTTCTCTTATTATTCTGTGTTTTACTAAGTGGTTTCAGCTAAAAACTCAGAAGGGTAGAGGGAAAGTTATTTTTGCTCCTCTACACATTCAATCCATATAATGACTATGGTAGAAGAAAATTATTAGTCTTATTTAAAGATGAAGATAAGGCTCAGGATCATAGATCTAGGAAATGGCAAAGAACAGATTTCAGTCTCAATCTTTGTAGCTCTAAATCCTGTAATCTTTCCAAGTGCAGATATTTTTAATTTGCTTATCAAAGATTTTCCAAATAACCCCTTTATATTCATACCCATTTTATAGACTCTGAAAGATTAAATATACATATATGTATATAATATTCAGTCCTCTCAGGGAGTTTATAATCATTTGGAAGAGATAATATTATATACAAAGTTATAAAACACAAACCCAATTGTATGTTATATGACTAGTAAAATCAGTGAGCTGAAGCCATTAGTGTGAGCTTTATGGTAGACTGGGTGCTTGCAAAACTAACAGAAAGCAGTAGATGTTTTTGGATAGGTGTCTTGCTATAGCATAGTATCACAGACCGGGTAGCTAATAAACATAAGAAATTTATTTTTCACAGTACTGAAGACTGGAAGTCCAAGATCAGGGAGCCAACGTGGTCAGGCGAGGGCCCTTTTCCTGGGTCCAGACTTCTTGTATCCTGACATGGTGGAAGCAACTAGAGATCTCTCTGGAGCCTCTTTAATAAGGCACTAAATTCATTCAGGAGGGCTCTACCCTCATCACTTAAGCAGACCCCAAATGACCCACCTTCTAATACCATCACTTTGGGGGGAGCTAGGATTTAAACACATGAATTTTGGGGAGACACAAATATTCAGACCATAACAATAGGGAATATGTGTTGGACTTAAAACATCTAAGATTGAGTTCTACCTCTAACATTTAACCTCACAGTGATTTTAAGTTAACTCTGTATGACTCTTAGGTTTTACCTCTTTAAAGTAGGGGAAATGATGCCCACTTCACTGTACTGTTGTCAGGATTGGGTTGGAAAATGCATGAGAAAGCAAGCAGCAAACTCATAGTCTAAATACAAAAGGCATTATTATAGGCTATGAGATCTGCATTTTATTTGAATGCCAAATTCCAGTCATGCTTAAAGTAGATAAAATCTTCAACCCTACTGTAAAAAGTTTTCAAAAAGAAGACATCAAAACTATTTATTCTTGAATTTTAAAATTCTTCTTTGAATTTTATGATTCATCAATTTTCAAAATGTTTGTTTGTATAGCTCACTGATGTTCAAGACATAGCAGAGCTCTTAAGTAAGATTTCTATAGTTTGGAAATAAAATACTTACTCTATCTAAAAGAAACCTAAAAATAAAACAAGAGAAGAGCAGGAAAGACATATTTTCAAAATAGAAAACACCCATAAGATTCACACAAATAAAATGTATTTCAAAATGTTAATCCAAGAATTCTCATTGGACTATATTCTTGGTAAATGGAAGTTGATTTTCCAATAGGGGAAGCATGATACTCTATTCTATGTTTGGTATTAATTTAAAAAATATGAGTCTTTGGTGTTTGCTATGTGCCAGCACTTTATTATTTATTAACACATTTAGTTCTTACAACCACCTTAGGAGGTTTACTTTACAAATGAGTAAACCTAAACTCAGAAGGTTAAGCGACTTGCCACAGGCTATAGACAGACAGTCTGATCCCCGTGTCCTAGTTCTTAGCTATAGAATTTACTGCATGTATGCTCTTTGTGATGTTGTCTCCTACTTTACATTCTAGGGACCTATTAGAACCTCTACAAATTCACTGTCCTCCAACAGATGCAGTACATATGCTATTTATGGACTCTTGCCTTTGCCTGGAAGCCTCTTGCTCCAGATATCTACAAAGCACACCCCCTTTTTTCCATCTAGTTTCCTTACAGACAACATCTCCCAAGAGCCCTTCCTTGACCACCCTTTCACATGCTATCTTCTTACTTGTTTTGTTTTTGCTTTTTAATAATTTTTTATTGTTCTTTAGGTCACATTGTACCTTTGTTGGCTTTATTCTATCTTTTCTATTCTCTTGATAAACAAGGCCTAAAGCAATGACTGGAATATTGCAGACTCTTTTTTTTAAACATGTATTGAATGAATAGGTGGTCATGAGCCAGATGTTATGCTAGCAGCTTTGAATATATTTAAAACAATCCTTCTAGGCATGGGTATCACTCTTGCCACACATGGGAAAATAGATTCAAATATGTCAAATAAATTTAACAGATGCACGTAAGTGCTAAATATCCAAGACAGGATTGAATCCAGGTTCATATGACTTTAGAGTTCCCACTTTTTCAGTTACTCTGTGCTACCTTTCTAATTATTTTGAAAGAAAAATAAGGAAAATGAATATTTTATCTCTGCTGTAAATCATTATTTTGTATCACAATAACATGTTGTAGTGTAAGATTTCCATTAAACTAAGTCTGTAGTTTTATAGGGATGTTTCTTCATACCGTTATAATCAAAGTTCTGTTTGTTTTTTCTGATATACTTTCATCTATCTTTGTACCTCTACAGAGATATGTAATTTAAGTTCTTCATTAAATAGTAATGTGCAATTTCATGAATCTAGGAACTTTAAGAGGCACATCTATCCTTAACCCTATGTGCCCTAGGATCAAGTCAGAATTGTAAGGCTTTTTATAACACAGAATACCCCACAAGTGGCCACAATTATCTCTGCCCTGTTGCAAGAAAAACAAATGTTTCCTTTTCCCTTTTTCCCTGCAAATTTCTTTTATGAAGCCCCTATATTTGTGGAAAATATATTCATGATATTATCCTAGGACTTGCTTAAAAATGCCTGATTGCTTGGCTCTAAACTAATTTTTAAGAACACCCATAATGCATCTTTGGTTTAAGATAATAATCATGTGATGTGGTAAGTGCAGTGGTGGTCTGACAAAAAGGATTTTTGTGGCTATAGTTTGAAGTAGATGGAATGTGCAGCTAATGCACTCAAATAAATAACTTTTCCGTTATTTCTAATAAAACTTGTGCTAAGTAGAATACTTCCAACTCTAAGTAGAGTTTTTAAACATACACTGGTGTGTGAGATTGAATCCCAGAAGTTAATTCTCAGAAGCTCACTTGAGAAATTTAGTAAGCAAATACCCAGGGCTTTGGGAATACGCGTTACTTACGTGAACTGTAAGTGTAATGAGATAAGGACGTTTTTTCCACTATCAGTAGTTGTTGGTGTTGGGGAAAATATATTTGGATGTGTAATCAGTTTGATTGATCATAGTGTTTAGAGCAACTTCAACATGGTTTGTGAACCTGATATGTGTGAGGTATTGTATAAAATGGTATCTGGAGACTCTTAGGTAGGTTAAAATGATCAATCAGGAGATTTAGGATCAAAAGCCATGATAAGATACAATAACATTCAGTCAAGTTAAAGTTGGATACCAAGTAAAAGCAGTCTGTTTTAATCTTGTTACTGATTTTTTCTGGCTCTAAAGACACTAAACGCCTCATGATTCAAGCTGAGCTTTGTCTTGGTTTTCATATTCATAACTCATTTTGGAAGTTTAGGCAAATCAGCCAATTTCTATTGGACTTCCTTTATAGAATAAAATGAAAAGTCTGCATTATATGATCTCTAAGTTGCTTTTAAACATTAAGTGAATTGTTTTGGAGCTAGCTAATATAAAGTCTTTAGAATCTTATATCATAGCATCTTGAATAACTGAAGGGTTCTTGGGTGATATCTAATCCACTTATTCCTAAATACGACTCATTACTGAGATTGCATAGGTGGCTGTTGAAACATTCAGCTCCTCTAACTCCAGTTCAAGGATTTCTGCTTCTGTAAATCTGAAGTGTGGCCAAGGAAAATGTATTAAGACTTCCTGGATAAGTCCAATGTACAATGGCTATGAGACAACAGAGGTTAAATGAATAATTTTCTCAATAATTAGAAATTAGTTTTGGTGAAATTTCAGGGAAAAAAGATTATATCTGTTAAAGAATAAGAAGATGTTTCCTTGCTTTCTTGTGTCATTTGTACCTTGACTTTTATAGATGAATATACAAACTTGTGAGTTGTCTTTTGAGGGGATATGTTTCTTATTTAAAATTGAGTGAGACATAGGACCTAAAAGACTGAAATTTATCACAGGATTATAGGATGCTCCCTCCCCCCCACATCTTAGCACCACCACAATAGGGCTTTAGTAATGTAATACTGGATTCCAACTAAAAGCGCTGGGGTGTGTAGACTCTGCTTAATCAGGCATTCTTAGGGAAATCCAAAGACAATTGGGGAGACAAAAACAGGAAACAGAGTAAAGCGAAACCTCTAAACCTATAGGTAGAACAAGCATTAAAGACAGACCAACTTCTATTACCTCATTATGTCTAACTAAGCCTGGAAGTGTTTGAGAAACCTTCACACTACATTTCCATCTGTTGCCATAGTCTCATCTAATAGTGTGAGAGGTCACATGTACTGAGCAGTCTCTTCACTTTCACACATGGGTTAAACCCTAGTCTGATTCTCTTTGCCATGGAAGAGTGCTTGCTGATAAAACACATTTCCCTCAGATCAAGTAACTAGAGCAACACACTCAATCCCATAACAATCACAAATGACAGTTAGAAAAATATTTTCTGCTGCTGCCTCTGCCAGCCACTTTTGTGAACAAGTGTCATGGCTTACAAAACCCATAATAAAGAAAACAACAAAGGCAGTTAGATAGAAGAATCTGAGAGAAGTTTTAGAAAAATATGAAATTGCAAAAAAGAAGTGAAGAACAAAGGACAGGGTAAATATTTGAGTAAATAGAAGTGAAACCATGATAATATTTTCTTGTAGGGATTAAACGTATATACAGAATTAGAGTTACAGCCCCAAAAGGCAGGAGACAAATAAAGGGAGTTAAAAAGTGCTAAGGTCTATGCATTTTTAAAGAAGTGGCAAAAGCGCCAATTTATTAAACTAAAATAAGTATGCTGTGTTATGATGATCACTAAGCAAAGATTGAAGTATGTATAATAACATTATAGGAAAATAAGAATAGCACAAAAACAAAGCAGAACAAAACCATTGGTCTGTCCAAAAGGTTAAGCAAATTGAAAAAAAACCGGTAGATTTAAACTTAAATATATCAGTAACTACATTTAAAGTAAATGCATTAAGTACCATTAAAGCACAAAGGCTGTCATTGAGATTTTTAAAAATCTTATTATTATTCTCCTTAGAAGAGTCAGAACTGTAATATATAATGCAAAAAGCGTGAAAGTAAAGAGGTGGAAAAATGTTATACTATACAAATATTGACAAAAACCAGCCTGGTGTTGCTAAACTAATATCAGATAAAGCAGACTATAAGTCAATAAATATTAGTAGACATAAGGAGGAGTATATCATTAAAAAAAAAAAGGTTAAATCCACTATGAAGCGTTATAACTTTGCATTTGCACTAATAACATAGCCTCAAATTACATAAGGCAAACATGACAAAAACTGAAGGAAACAGATAAATACACATTCATAGTAAAAAATTGTAAGAGAATTTTCTCAGTTACTCATGAACCATGTAGATAAAAATCACCAAGTGTTTGGAAGCTTAAACAATTTGATTAACAAATGGCCTTGCTGACCTGTAAGAATACTGCACCCAAGATCTTATTCTGGCTCTTAAATAAGTTTCAATAAAAGTCCAAAGATGGAAATCATGGTCCCTGGCCATGATACAACCCAACTTATCAGTAAAACCAACAAATGAAAAAAAGAAGGAAGGAAAGAAGGAAGGATCCCCAAATTTGTAAATTAAACAAGTGCTAAGTAGCCTGTAATTCAAGGAAGAAATCACAGTGCAAATTAGAAAATAATTTGAATTGAATAAAAATGATAATAATATTAATTATTAATAACAAAGTATATTAAAACACATGAAATATTGTTAAGGCCATGTTCAGAGGAAAATAAGTAACTTTAAATTTATACTTTAGAAAAGGAGAAAGATTGAAAATCTGTGTATGCCTCTTAGGAATCTAGAAAACAGCAGCAAATTAATTCCAAAGAAAATAGCAAGAGGAAATTTTAAAAGTAAAAGTAGAAACTGAGATGTAAAACAAATAAATAAGAGAAAATCAACAAAGCTTACTACTGTCAATTTAAAAACATTAATAGAAGTGAAAATACCCTAAACAGGACTGATCAAATCAAAGGAAAGAAGGCATAAACTATCAATAACAGGAATGAAAAATGGAAATAACTTCAGACTATGTACATCAAAAAGATATGGAGAGGATGTTTTTAATAGCATTGTGCAAAAGAATTTTAAAAAGTAGATAGAAAGGGAAAATACCTTGAGAAAGACAACATTCCACAACTGACTCAGGGATTCAAGGAAAAAAAAAAAAATTCTGTCTCTATTAAGGAGATTAGATTAATAAGAATTTTCAAATTAAGAAAACTTCAAAACTCAGTTTCCCCAGTTAGTTTTATCAAACATTTAAGAAAGAATAATACCAATGTTGAAAAGAAATTCTTCCAGAGAATAGGAAAAATAATAGTTTTTAACTATTTTATATAAGGACAGCATCATCTTCAATACCACATCTTACAAGGACTAAAGAAAGAAAATTATATTCTGATCTATCTCATAAACATAGATGCAATATTAGCATTTAAATCCAGTGACACATAAAAATAATCATTACATCAAGGCCAGTGTTGAACTTAATATAGGAATAAAAATTAGTTTTAAATTTAACAGTTAATCACTGTACCACATTAAAAGGGAAAAAACGTATTAATCATCTCAATAGATATTGAAAAAGCATTCAGCACAAGTCAACTCCCATATATTGTTTATAAAAGCAATACATTCTTATCAAAGTGCGAATAAAGTGGATGGACTTAATCTAATAAAGGAATGTCTACAAAAAACGTATGACAAACTACATACTTAGTGAATTACTGAAAAATTTCCACTGAGATTAGGAATGAAATAAGAATATTCATTACTATCATTTCAATTAATATGTACTAGATTTACTAGGCAGTGCAGAAAGGAGGATAAAAAGAGCATAATTATTGAAAAGTTTTTAGGTAGGTAATTGCTATAATTGTATTGTCCTTTGACCAAAACTGATCTAGGAGTCACACTATTTTTAACATCCTTTTATATATGTCCTTAACTATTATAACATTTTCAGTGATTTATACCTTTTTTCAATATGAAGCAATCTATTATAAATAACATTTCTATCTGGAATTTGGAATGTGATTTGAAGTGTGTCAGGCTTGAAGGGAAGAGGGGAAAAAAGTAGTAGGTAATTCTGAGTCCCTGTTTAGTACGGTCATTAGACCACTTTCATTGTTATTTTATGTATTTGTTCCCCTTTTTATCTGTTCATCATTATTTTAATGTTTCCTTTCAATTAATTAATTTGTCTTATATTTATTGATTGATAAAGTTTTCTTTCTTCATCTTAAATCCTGTTAAAAAATAATCTGAATTAATAAATTACGAAATTCTCTTCTAATTATTTGTATTGTTCCAGAACAGACTTCTCAGCAATTGTTTAGGCATAAGTACTTGTCTTACCAGATTATTTTTACTCACCATTTGCTATTTATTGTTTTTCTTTTTTGAATCCCTCATCCTGACTCTTTTTCTTCCCATTTGGCTGGAGTATTTCCTCAAATAATGTTTTCAGAAATAACACTTGAGTTACATAATTTTGAATCTTGCTAGTTTTATAATATTTTATTATTATCATGTTTTTAAATTATGGAGACATGATATCTTTTTTTTTAATTGAAATATAGTTGATTTACAGTGTTGTGTTAATTACTGCTATACAGCAAAGTGACTCAGTTATACATATATATACATTCTTTTTCATATTCTTTTCCATTATGGCTTATCACAGGATATTGAATATAGTTCCCTGTACTATACAGTAGGACCTTGTTGTTTATCCATCCTATATATACCAGTTTGCATCTGCTAATCCCAAACTCCTACCCCACCTCCCCCTTGGCAACCACCAGTCTATTCTCTATGTCCGTGATTCATTTTCTGTTTCATGGATAGGTTCGTTTGTGTCATATTTTAGATTCCACATATAAGTGATATTATACGGTATTTGTCTTTCTCTGTCTGACTTACTTCACTTAGTATGATAATCTCTAGGTCCATCCATGTTGCTACAGATGGCATTATTTCATTCTTTTTTATGGCTGAGTAATATTCCATTGTGTATATATATGTACCACATCTTCTTTATCCATTCATCTGTCGATGAACATTTAGGTTGCTTCCATATCTTGGCTATTGTGAATAGTGCTGCTTTGAACATTGGGGTGCATGAATCTTTTTGAATTATGGTTTTCTCCAGATATATGCCCAGGAGTGGGATTGCTGGATCATATGGTAATTCTATTTTTAGTTTTCTGAGGAAACTCCATACTGTTTTCCACAGTGGCTGTACCAACTTACATTCCTACCAACAGTGTAGGAGGGTTACCTTTTCTCCATACCCTCTCCAGCATTCGTTATTTGTAGACTTTTTAATCATGGCCATTCTGACTGGTGCGAGGTGCTAACTCATTGCAGTTTTGATTTGCATTTCTCTAATAATTAGCAGTGTTGAGCATCTTTTCATGTGCTTATTGGCCATCTGTATTTCTTCTTTGGAGAAATATCTCCTTAGAAGACATGATATCTTTTAAACAGAAACCAGTGAACTTCACTTTATATTATTTCCTCGTTTGACATTGAAGCCAAGAAGTCCTCCACTCTGTCAGGTTTGCACAACACTGCTTCCATCACTCTCAACTTTATATTGAAACTTGTTAGATATCATCTTTCACTGTGGAATTCAGATCACATCAAAATATGTTTGTTTTTTTTAATATTTTATTTATGTATTTATTTATTTATGGCTGTGTTGGGTCTTCGTTTCTGTGCGAGGGCTTTCTCTAGTTGCGGCAAGTGGGGGCCACTCTTCATCGCGGTGTGCAGGCCTCTCACCATCGCGGCCTCTCTTGTTGCGGGGCACAGGCTCCAGACGCGCAGGCTCAGCAATTGTGGCTCACGGGCCTAGTCGCTCCGCGGCGTGTGGGATCTTCCCAGACCAGGGCTCGAACCCGTGTCCCCTGCATTGGCAGGCGGATTCTCAACCACTGTGCCACCAGGGAAGCCCCCAAAACATGTTTGATGTCAAGGTATGTACCTTCTTTCAATTTGGCGCCTTTGGTTGATGTTAATGAGGTTTTTGAATTTAAAGAATCAGTATTTTCTTACACACGATAAACCTAAGTGTTTTCATTTTCTTATATTTTCATCGTAAGTCCTATTCTTTATTAGTTTTTGTTTTATACATATTGTATTTTCTACGTTATCTATCATAATTTCCAACTTCTATTTTGCTCTATAGTCAAAATAATTCTTCATATTGATTTTCTAATCAATTAATGTGATTTTTAGCAGCGATGCCCCCGTTATCCAGTGCTTCCACTGAGTTGACTTTTAAGTGTTCTTTTCACTTACTTTAAACAACTTTTTCTTTACTCTGTTTCCTTTTCCTAGCAGCTTATTTTTATCATATGCATATAATATCCTCTAAAATCTCATTGAAATTAGGGAGTAAAATTATTATGTTGGTTTTTTTTGCATTTACTATGATATGGTGAAGCTCATTTTATTTGATTGCTCAATTTGATTCTTTAAATTGTTGTTTCTCTTCAACTTTCTTTTTCTCCGTGAGGCAGAAATGGCTCTTGGGTTGACAGACAACGACCTGCATTTTACTCAACACATGAGCTGTACCAGTTGCTACTCCTGGGTAGTCGGTGAGGAGGATTTTGTTAAAATAGCCAAATTCCTGTGACTTACTCACTGGCTTGGCTTTTGCTTCCACCCTTGTTGGATGGAACTTGGTGCAACTGTTAATGGGAATTAGGGCAGGAGATTTGGGGGAGGCTGAGTGTGTACTAAAATTTCGCTACTGAGAAGAGTGACTTTCTTCAGTTTTGGGGGGGCACTCTGCAGTTACCTGGGGAATGCTTCCTTCTCTGTCTTGCCCTGACATTCAGTTAAGGAAATGATTGAGCACTCATCTCTTGTCTTCTTATTGGGAGGTTAGAATCAAATGATGCTTAGGGACAAAGCAGCATATCCTGTCTTAGTTTCAGTCTCTCTGGCTCTGAACTGGGAGGGGATTTGTCCATGGTCATCCTGAGTAAAACTCTTCACTTACTTCTAGGTAACTTCCTTTTTGCCATCATGGAGTTGCTCATTATTCAGTTTGTTTATTAGCACTCGCCTCCACCATATATTCCAGAATTTTCTAAAATTTTCTGATGTTTACTGTTCTGCTACTCCTAGATTTTTTAAATTTCTTCAGCTAGTTCAAGGGTATTCTATAGATTTTAGTTAGTTAGTTCAATGGAAAGGATAGAGTATAAACCTGTGGGCTCAGAGTTATTCTGAAACCAGAAAAATGATAAATGATATGTCTAGTGAATTGTTTCACACAGTGCATCCAAGAGCAAAGCATCTGAGACAGTGAAAATATATTGTCTGACTTACATTTCTAAAAATTGTTCATTTGGGGATTTGTAAGTACACTAAAGCCTGTGTAAAAAGCAAGCTTATTATACTTGTTTAAAAATGTATTATATGATCTAGTTAAAATTGCAATTATTCTAGATAAATTTAACTATTTTCAAAATAAAATAAAGTTACTTTGGCCTGTTAAGAGAACCGAAGACAGATTATAGCAACATTAAGCATTACTGAGAAGGACAAAGATTTGCAAATGCAGTTTATATTTTAGAATGAATGAAGGACCAGAGACTTGAATTTACTGTAACCACTAGCAAGTGAGCGGTTACTATAATAACAGAGACAAACTGATCCAGATTGAGAGAAAAATATTTGGAGCTAGACCAATCAAAAGGAAGGATGTTTCTGTGCACTGTTTCCTGCCATCTTATGTTCCCACTCTAAGAAGAAAAATCTTGGAGGACATGTTCCAGGTATCAGGAAGATGACATGAGTAAAAAGTTTGCACTGGTATTTCCAAAGGTTTTCAGAAAACTATTCTAAATATAAGTATTAGCTAAGATGTCATGGAAAACACTTCACGAAAGACTTGAAGTCTACCATAAAGTTAGGTAACACCTCCATCTTACTCAATGTTATATATCAACTATACCTCAGTAAAGCTCTTGGGGGGAGAGGTGGGGAATACAGTGCTTCTTGACTTAAAAAAAGACTTGACGTCTACAGAGGTCTGGGTAGAAGGTAAAAGATTCTGACCAAAGGCCCAGGAATAGAAACATGCTGAGGGTTCCAGTTCTTGAGTAGCCACATTAAGGAGAGGTTCTTTATTACCGACATTACTCAGGCCTCAGATATTTGTACCTACATCACTAGTGGAAAAGGACAGTGAAGTGAGTTTGTTGACAGAGTTTGCTCATGTATATTATTCATACCAATAAAATCTTATTTCTAATATACTAGAGAATAGTAATTCCCAGTTTATGGATATATGGACCGTATCAAGTAATTGTGTGTAGTTTATAAATCCACCTGTGTATTAACAATAGTCTTAGAGCAAATCAATAACATTTCTCACATACATATGAAGAAATTTTGAAGATATATAGATGTGATTAATAAAATATATTTAAATGTTAGTGAATTTCAAGTAGTTTTATAGGAATATGTCATATATTGATACTCAAAATATAACAGTATTATGAGTACAGAGGGACGGATGACGTTTATAGTTTATAAAAGCATGTGAAGCAGAGAGCCAGTTTTCTTTACTTGTTTGTTCAGTTACAGTAACTAATGATGAGTAAGACATGTCACTTTTTGTCCAGAATCCTTTTTATATTGTAACAGCAATGGATTTGCAAACCTATTATATATATTTTACTTTCTCAAAGAGTGCTGAACATAGGAAGTAAAATTGCCATTCCTCACGTGTAGCACATCTATTGCCATACCTAATACCATCGTCATAATTAAAATCTCTATAGTCAATCACACCTCTCTTTCCCACTGAGACCATATCCAGCCCACATCCTTTCCAGTGAGCCTGCCTTGACATTTTTGTATCTAAGTTAATACCTAATACAGGGTCAATAAATACTCACTTGAATGAAGAAATAAATGGTTAAATAATAGTCCATTGTGTATACACTACATTGCCTTTATCCATTTATCCATCAGTGGACACTTATGTAGCTTTCATGTCTTGTCTATTGTGAAAAATGCTGCAGTGAACATGGAGGTGCAGATTTCTCTTCAAGATAGTGATTTCATTTCATTTGGATGTACATCCAGAAGTGGAATTACTGAATCATACGGTAGTTCTATTTTTTTAAATTTTTTGAGGAACCTCCATAGTGTTTCCCATAGTGGCTTTACTAATTCACATTCCCCCAACAGTGCAGAGTTCCTTTTTTTCCATATCCGTGTCAGCATGTGTTATTTCTTGTTTATTTGTTTTGTTTTGTTTTTTTGGTAATAGCCATTCTAATGAGTGTGAAGTGATATCTAACTGTGCTTTTTATTTGCATTTCCCTGATGATTAGCGATGTTGAGCACCTTTTCATGTACTTGTTGGCCAAGACATACAGGTTGCTTGCCCATTCTTTAATTGGATTCTTTTGCTGTCAAGTTGTGTGAATTCTTTGTACATTTTGGATATTAAACACTTTCAGTTACATGGTTTACAAATATTTTCTCCCATTCCATAGGTTGCCTTTTCATTTTGTTGATTGTTTCTTTTGTTGTGCAGAGCCTTTTAGTTTAACTCATCTTTTACTCTCCATAATCACAGGCATATTTCAAAAGGCATCAGGACTACAGTCTCACAATCCTGACCCAGGAAATATAATTTAGAATTAACTTCCTTCCAAATTAAGACATTCCTCTGATGAGCTGCCCAGTGGAATAAAGTTACATTCTCTGACAGTCCTTAGCCCCACCCAGCTGATCTTTTGTACAGAGATATGTGAATGAGACCTTCTAATACCAAGTTACTAAAAGCATCTCTCTGCTGCCTTGGCTATGTCTTCACTTAGCTCATTTTACTTTCTATCGCAGCCTCTCTGAGACGGGTTTAGGGCTGCTATCATTTAAAGGCAGCAAGATATCTTCAAGAAAAACAACTGTAAAATCCATCCATCCTATTGACGTCAGTTGCTTAGGAAAGGAGTGAATACAGAAAACTTCTTAGAGAGTCAGCTCTGCACGTTTTATCTCTTTTAGATTTCCAAGTGAAAATAATTATTGGAAAGCCTGGGGTTGTTACTGATTATAAAACTGATTTTCCCCCTCCTACGATTTTTAAAACTTCAGTAGTTTGAACTATTTGAATCAAAGTTTAAACTTTGATTTAGATAGCTCTTTAAGAATTTTGCAATGTCAGCTGTAAAGTTTGAACTGGATTATCTTTCTCCTGAATGCTTCAGACATGAGCATGCTTCCAGCCCAGATTTTACTTTAACCTGCTTGACTGAACTTTCTGGTGATTCTGGTCGATTGGAACTTCAGCACTCGAATTCTGTCCCTGTTGGTAAGCTAAACTTTAGATTGATATTTTTGAGTATCTTAACTTACATCTGTACTTTTTAAACGTCAGATGTATAAAAAATAAATCTTGATGTCATTTACTTTGCAGTGGTACAGCTGATGCCAATTTGTTTCTTGAGTTATTTTTTCCTGAACTATATAAATAAATTTTTATAAAAAAGAACAGAGGGTTTGCCAATAGAATGAAGTATCAGAAAACACATTCAATGAAGTAAAAAAAAAAAATGTTAATAGTGAAGTAGATTTTGTTTGTCTGAACACTCAAGCCTATCAAGGCTTAGTTTTGTTTGGGATGACTGATGAAATCAGGGATTTTATCCATAAACTGCAAAAAAAAAAAAAAGTCCTGCCATCTTTCATTCCTCTCTTTTATTTCTGTTTCCTTTTACATAATTATATAAAGGATAATACATGTTTTACTTTCTCATTAAGAGCAAGATAATATTCCTTTTAGTTATGTTATTTTATAACTTGGACTCTGTGTTAGCTGACAGTGTTGATAGAATTCAAGGTGAAGAATTTCTTTTTTGATACCTTTGGGTTTTACTTATTCAGAATCTCAGTTTTCCTTCTTGCTCTGCAATTTTGAGGAAATAATGCTATACACTAATAGTTTGCATTCATCAAAAATTTCTGAGGGTTTGGGTTTTAATGAGATGTCAATAATTGTGCTTTGTAGAAAAATTTTGTATAATAAATAAATAATACTTAAATGTTTTCTAAAGGAAATTTCCATTATGATTTAGATGATCATCTTTACTCATAAAAAAGGCAGTGTAATATGAATGTAAAAGTTAAGCAAAGCCTTCATAGCTTTGGATGTTACTGGACATTAATCTTTGTCCAGTGAAAAATATTTGTAGAAATAATAAATTCCATTTGGCAACCAGAGGATTCTTCCAAGAGAATTTGGCACATTTATTTATTTTGAGGTGTTTAAAAAGAATTTTTATGTGACTCCCAACCAATCACTGATTTTTTTGTTCGTAGATTCTTTTGTCTTGTATGACTTGTTTTACAGTATAGGCAGTTCTACAATCAGGAGATATAACAATCTTTTGTAAATTTTCTTTCAACTGTAAGAAAAGAGATCTCCATGCTATTGTTTTTTTTTTCTTAAATTGAGAGTCTTCCTGGGTGTTGAACCTACAACTTCATAAAGTGAAAAAGTCAGTTCTTTACAAATAAACATAGGAAACCTGGACAGGAAGATAAAATTTATAAAGTACTTGCCAGTTCAGTTATTTTATCTTCTAGTCATCTCTGTCACAGCGCATCTATTCCAATAGATTGTACTGTTGTCTTTATGTAGTTGACCTGCACATCTATAGCTTAGGTATAAACCCAGAGCCTGGAAGACACTTCCTCATTGATATCCTGGCAGTGCCTCAAATTCAACACAACTAAGCAAAACTTCCTAAAAACACCTCCTCCTTCTTACATCCTTTTTTCTGTCAATAACCCCTTAGCATATATTGCAGTATAAAGCTTGTGTTTATTTGTATGCATATTAGTTTAATATTTGTCTTCTCCGCCTCTTTGACCACCACTGTAGCCCCAGTACTCAATCGGGTGCCTGGCAAGAAAAGGTTATTTTTGCCTTGACTCCCTGACTGCCTGCCTAAGGGACTGAAAGATTGGCCCTCTTCATTCCCCCTGGTGCATGCACCTGTGTGGACTTCTAACTGATCTCACCTCCAGGTTCTCCATAGCAAGCCTCTTGCCCATTGACAGCCACGTAGTCCTGTGTAAGTACAAGTCTGACCTATTTCCACTTTTGTTTACAATTTCTATAATTCTCTGTGACCTAGGTTATAAACCTGGTGCTCTAGGATCTAAATCTATTTTTTCCAAAACTTTTCCAGCCTCATATAACCTACACATATCCTACAAGAATGACTTACACTTTCAATCAGTGTGCATATTATTCTTTCAAAATAATTTCCAATCATTCTTTCTCCCTGCCTCTATTAAGATCTCACTGAGATAAAATACTGTTTTATTCCCAAATACCTATGGTTAACTCTCTGTATAAAGGAGTTTTTCCTGTTGCTAAACTTCTACAGAATGTTTGTTCTATGTGTTAAATGCTCACATTCTTTTTTTTTTTTTTTTTTTTTTTTGTAAATACACGTGCTCATGGCTCCTCTCCTGTTAAATTATGTTTCTTAAGGGTAATT